>NC_133350.1:2433656-2508656 GCF_030506205.2 Paramisgurnus dabryanus | reverse complement strand
GTTGCCAAGTTCATTTGTAGAGAGCAGTTCATGAGCACGGTCTGTGTTTCTGCAGCGGAGAGCTAAAACTCGCTGTCTGGGGAAAAGTTTCCTGGGATTCAGGTTTTTACCATTTGAGTCCATCATCAGAACTACTGAAGCCTGAGCTGTCTCTGGTTCTCTTCGGGTGGGGGGCTGCGTATCGGTGGTCTCATTAACATGGCTGATTTCTGTGTCTGTTGTTATTGTGTTGTGTGATGTCATTTCTTCGTGCAGATCATCATCTTCTGTGCTGTTGTTAGGAGGTTCACTTTCTTTGTCTTTATGTTGTTCTTTCAGCTTTTCATTCAGTTCTTCAATTTTCCTCTCAAAATGTCTTTCTCTCTGTGTTGTGTCCTCTTTCATTTTTGTAATTTCAGCCCTAAGTTTGATGTTGCTGTTTTGCAGATCTTTAATCTCAGCCATAAGATTTTTTAAAGTAAATTCATCTGGGCGACAGAGAATGAGTTGTTTTAATTCTGACACCTCCATTTCTAAGAGAGTGATTTTCTCAGGGAGACATTGAAGATAAGTGGATGTGTTTGTGACCATCACTTCATCAGAAGGAGCAGAAGATATGTTGACAGAAGAACATGGCATTGGTTCATTCTCTTCTTCAGATTCCTCCTCAACATTACTCTGGGTTTCAATCTCAACTCTCTCTTTTATGTGGGGAAATGCATCTTCAAAAGTCTGTAGACTCGCTTCATTTCCTTGAATTAAAATCATTCCACTGTTGTACAGATTAATGGTTTGGTAATAGGATGAGTGATCAGCTGATTCATAAATGCAGATCTGACTGCCTTTACAGATCCCTTTCTTCTTAGTGTAAGGAAAATAATTATTAATGATGTTTTTCCATATTTGTGATCTGTTTGTGTATAGGATGAGATTGGTCTTTTTCTCTTGAGATGTCAGGTCTGCATAAAGACATTCTGGGTTATTTTGTAGCAGTGCGTGTTTAAACGCTTTTCTTTTGTCTGCTTTGATGTCGGCAGGATAAATGATCTCCATGGTAACCGCTGAATGCGTCCGTTATTGACCGTTATTCTTTATAATGTAAACAATAATAAATAATAAAAAATAAAATGTAAAACTAATTCTTGTTCAGGAAATGACTTATTAATGTATCTTATCTTGATTGATGAAATATTTCAGCGCTGTGATGTTTGATCAGTGAGTTGCGCTGTTTCCGTCTGTCCGTCTGTATCGACGAGCGCTGGCGCTCCGTAGCTGATCTCCGCCAAAGCGCTTAAATTATTAAAACGGCTAAAACTTATAAAGCCGTCTCTTTTTTCTTTCCGTTTTGCTTGTAGCAGATTTAAACACAGGTTTTCACAAGTTTTCAAAGCTTTACCTTGAATAACAGCAGTAATTTATATTAATTAATGGGAGCTCATATTCAGTGCGTCTGATCAGAACGTTCTCTCTCTCTCTCTCTCTCTCTCTCTCTCTCTCTCTCTCTCTCTCTCTCTCTCTCTCTCTCTGTATCTCTCTCTCTCTCTCTCTCTCTCTCTCTCTCTCTCTCTCTGTATCTCTCTCTCTCTCTCTCTCTCTCTCTCTCTCTCTCTCTCTCTCTCTCTCTCTCTCTCTCTCTCTCTGTATCTCTTCTCTTCTTCTCATGCTGTTTGTTTACTTAGGACCCTCTTGATAAACACGCTCTATTTAGAAACAAACACAGTCGCTGTTTCCGCTCCGTCCGTTCTGATATCTGCGGAAGAATAAAACATCCAAAATGTGTGCGTGTGTGTTGTGTATGTATGTATGTTTGTGTGTGTTGCATGCTCCTCAGTCTGCTGTTGTCTGTAGAGTTTGTACAGCTGTGTTCAGTCATGTGAAAGCAGGTCAAACGCCTGGACTACACACACACACACACGCGCACACGCACACACACACACTATCTCTCTCTCTCATGTGTGTGTGTGTTTATATGAGCTCACCCTGGTGAAATCTGTTGGTGCATTAGTGTGTAATTGCATTAGTTCATTAATAAAAGATGAACACACATTGCAGCAAACCTACTGTCAGTTTACATTTGTTAATGGTGTTTAACTCTTGTTTATGGTTGTGTAGGGTTAGTGATTGTAAAAAAGACTTATTAAACTTACAGAAGGTGCAGAACTTGACCCTTACTAGAAGCACCAACCACAGACACCTTACAATGCCCAGACGTCTCTCTATCTCTCTCTCTTTCTATCTCTCTTTTTCTCTTTCTGCTTGAATGGTCTTTTGAAACGTTGCCTTGTAATTGAATTTGACTGAGTGAATATGAAGCACAAACACAGCTTTAACTGATGGAGCAGGTGTGAGTTTAAAAATTCAGATTTGTGATGTGTATTTAATGCTGATCATCTCTGCCTTCTTTTGGGTTTAGTTGTTTTTCATGCCATCATTGTGAAAGTGATTGTACTGTATATCTCATGTGCTATAATTTTTTTATATTATTGATCTTTTAAATATCACACAAAAGTTTCACAAAGATCTTATATTTTAGTTTTTTAGAAAGCTAGTTATGTACTGGTGCTTAGGAACTAAGAGACACAGAAGAAAATATCAATATAAGTTTTTATATTTAGAGATTTTTCCACATTCTGTCCTTTTAAAGATATAATCTGTAATATTAATACAGTGTTCTCCTCAACATGGTGAAAGTGTTTTAATAAATGAATATTTGATGAAGTGAGTGATTCTGTGTGAACGCTGGATGAACTTTGGGTGAAGTCGGGGGTCTGTGGGTATGGAGGGGGGGCGGTGATGTTTAAGCTCTTAAAGACTTCAGTTAGTTTGGCATATTTAGGTAGCGGATGAAGAGGACTTTTAGAGTAAACACGCTGTAACCCGTTCACCTTTAGGTGTGAGAGATGTGTTGGGTTGGACAGACAGACGTTTCCAGAGTTTCCTGCTTTTACATCTCTGGGTTTTAAGCAGAGGCTCATGGGATTGAATGAGCAGAACGAACACTTTAAAGGGGGATTAAGAGCGCTACATTAGACAAAAGCCTATAAGAGCTGAACTTTCACCTTTTGTTTAATGTTTAGTTTATGATGTGCCCTGAATTAAGCCAAAGAAGAAAATGTCATTTACAAAAGAATAGAAATGATGTATTAAACCCTCAGTGATATTATCTGAATATACAGTAAGTGTGTCTGTGTTTGCATGCAGACAGATGAGCTTTGTGTCTCACTTTTGTCAGGATAAATATGGTAATACTGTAGTATATTTTAAATTAATTTGAAGTCAAAGTCACTATTAGAATATTGGTGAATGCTAAATAGTATTGAAGAAAAGTGCAACTTGCTAAATAATACTTTATGCATGTTTGTAAAATCAATTTCAATGATAAATATTTTATAACGCAAAAAGTTATACAAGCAACATACCGGTTTCACATTGTTTCTGAGAAAAGTAAGCAATGCTCTCTTTGTCTCGACAGTCTCTCTGACATCTGCATCACCCTAAAACTTTGACTGCATACATTTTGGAAATTCCAATCATTATAATGCGATTTGAACTTTAGCATTATTTTTTCAATCATTCTTCTATCTCTTGCTGCCTTATTGCTCATGTTAATAAGTCATGTTTGCATGTTTTTATGTAGTTGCTAGGTTGTTGTGGTGTTGCTTAAGCTATTTCTTCAGTTTTAAATCCGCTAGGAGGACATGATATATATATTCCATAGCTTAGAACGGTAACAGTACAGCTCTTCTTTGCTTTCATTACTAAACACCACTAACTAGAATAAAGTCAAACACCATTGGTAGCATGCACATGTTTGTTGCTTGTTTTTTTGGTTTATACGCTGCTTGTCTGTAGGCACACACACACCATTAGCACCCTACATGACCTGTCATCTATTATTTATATCCATCATGTTGTGACAAGATTCATTTGTGTGTTTTTGCCTCTCACTGTTTTTGTAAAAACATCCACAGGACAGAGCCTATGGGAAAACAAGGAGTTTGTAGTAAAATCAGGTTTATAAATAACACTATCACTGGCTGTGATTTAAACAAAGCTCCGACCCAAAATAAAACACCTTGCAGTAGTGTTGCAGTTTTTGAGACCGGTCTCGAGACCACTTTTAAAGATCTTGGTCTCGTCTTGGAATCGACCGCTTTTTTACTCGGTCTCATCTCGGTCTCAGACAAAGAGGACTCTGAATTTTATTTCAAGACCACAACTGATGGCACATCACAAATTAATTTTTTTATCATTAATTTTATGCAGTTTATTCAGGTTTGAAATATGATGTTGGCATTGTTAAAGCATTGTTTAAGTTTCTCCCAATGACAATTTTTTTCACACGCACACACATACACACACACACACACACACACACACACACACACACACACACACAGACAAGAAGTGCCTAATCATATGCATATTCCACATTTTATCATAAGTGTTTTAATGCAGTGACTTGCACTGGTTTTGGTCTTGACTTGGTCTCGACCCTTTAAAGTCTTGGTCTTGTCCCGGTCTCGGCCTGTCTTGGTCTTGGTCATGACTTGGTCTCAGTTTAGTTGGTCTTGACTACAACACTACCTTGCACTGTAACTTAGTTATGGACATGAATGAGACTACTTCTGCAAGTTAAGAAGAAGCTCCTGTAGCGTTAAGCAGCACAAAGGTCATGTGTTTGATCCCAGGGAACAAACTTACTGATACATCATTTATATACATCATAAGGAATGGCTTATTGTGTGTTTAGTGTCTGGTAATTGCACTTTTTTAAAGTGATGAGAATTATGACAATCCAGTGACACATCCTTACGGTCTTATAGTGAAGTTTTCTTGTAAACATATATAATTAAGCATATAACTCACATTTTTATATTTCTGTGCACTTTTATTAGCTTTGCTAGTTAATTAACATGCACCCCATTGCCAGCACCCATCATTGTAGTGTCACTGGTCACCACTAGAGGTCGCTAGAGCTGCTGTTTATGCTCCAGTAGAGATTACAGACAGGATATAATACATCAGGGCTGCACGATTATGACAAAAATCATTATTGTTTATTATTCATCTTTGTATTGAAATTGCAGTTTTACATTGAAGTTTGGAAATTTTGTATAACTTTCTGTGAAGCAGCTGCATGGTAAATGGTCTAAACATCCCAAACTAAATAATATTATGTAAATAACACATCATTATGGTTATGTTGTTAGTGAAAAATCCAAAAACGAATAAAGAAAGGACACATCAATGTTAAAATCTCTGAAATGAGCCCAAATGGACAGCATAAGTACACATAATGGATGAATCAGTGATGTGATGTGATGAGGATATTTTATTTAAATGACTTTAAATAAACATTTATTTAAATCTATTTACTCATGAATGAGGATGAGCTCATATAAACGCACACAGAAATATAGAGACACACAAGATGTGAGAATTTCATTGTTTTACATATTATTATAATCATAATTGATTTCTTTTATCTATAATACAATCACTTACATTCTTGCTGTCTCATTGTCAACCTCTCTGTCTGTCTCTCTGTCTAACCCTTTTGTCTGTTCATTTGTCTGTCTGTCTGTCTGTCTGTCTGTCTGTCTGTCTGTCTGTCTGTCTGTCTGTCTGTCTGTCTGTCTGTCTGTCTGTCTGTCTGTCTGTCTCTGTGTTTATGGCTGCAGGGTTAAAGCTGTTGTTTCCACACATGCCGTGTGTTTCTAATTCGATGTGTTATCTGCTGATCAGGTCAAGCGTGCAAACAGGCACTAATTCAGATTAACCTAAACACATTTATATGCCCACACACACACACACACACACACACACACACACACACACACACACACACACACACACACACACACACACACACACACATACACACACACACACACACACACACACACATACACACCAGTAGTGTTCCTAAAACGTGCGGTTAACATTCATGTTTTTAACAGAACATGTAAAACATGAATGTTTATTTTATTTCTGCATTAATGTTAAGTCTAACATCCATCATGAATCTGGTTTGGCATCATATTATTTGGCTTTTGATCTGATGAGAGTTGACAGCTCTGAGAATCAGGATTATAAGAGGACAATCACAGCAGTCAACTGAAAACAAACATTAGACTATCAGCATCTATAGACAATAAAGATAATAAATCAGTAGAGATGTGACCGAGTGGGAGTGGATTAAGCTTCTGTCTTTGGCTGTGAGGATGCTGGCACATCTGTGTGCAAACAAAGTTTACCATCAACTAAATGAGTTGTGACAGGACACTTAAAGCTTTGACCAACAGACAGAAGATTACCAGTCAGAATCCCAGATGGAGGAAACCGTTTGTTTGCAATACTTCACACAAAAACACAATAACTACACACACACACACACACACAACGAGCTGAGATGACCAGCAGATCTGAAGACCTTTCTAGGAAAGCTCAAGCCTGTGTTTGTTTGATATCAAGCGATATAAAGGTTAGGAGCTGTAATGCAGGGCTACAGCGCTATACACAGAGCTCATAATCCTCTGAGATCTGTCAGTACATACAAGCTGAGAGAGATCAAAACAAAACCCACGGCCAAATAACAGAGTCTCTCGCTCTGAGAAAGAGGTCACAGCTCAAATACAAACACAGATCGGTTTTGGCAGGGCTCCTGTGTGGTCTTAGTAAAGATTTTCATTCATTCGTACAGTATGTGTGCTTTATACTTACACACTGAAGCTAAGAGAAACTGATAATGAATGAGTTATTATTGATTTATTTATATCAACTGCAGGACATCTGGTGAAGATGAACACAACATTGAAAGGGATAATTCACCCTAAAATTAAAATTCTGTCATTTTTTTCTCATCCTCATGTTCTTCTAAACCTGTATGAATTTATTCTTTCTGATGATCCCAAAAGAAGATATTGTGATAAGTGGTGGTAGCTGATTGTAACCATTGACTTCCATAAATATTATGTAAGTATGTAGATAAATGATGAAGAAGGTATTTTGATAAATTCTGGTAAGCACTAAGCACACAGTTAACAGTACCCATTGAAATCCATTGTATTTGTTTTTCCTACTATGTGTGGCAGCCACTGAGGCAGAGAACAATATATATATAAATGAATATATATTGGTTAAATTTAGACTACGCCACCCCGGGAATCTCACCCAGAGAATATTATCCCCACTCAGGTTCCCTACTAATGACAGAAAAGCATGGAGACACAAGTATCTGTAGAAAATTACAAAAAAAGGGTTTTTATTATAATTAATGATAAAAACACACACAATAAAACAAGCAAGACTCAGTCAACTACGTTTACAATGTTCAAACAACAGGAAAAACTACAGCCCTACAAAGGATATGTCTGTTTACCCTCACTCTCACACACGCACTACACACTCACAGCACCAAGACCCCCAGTGAATGATCAAGCACAGCACACGTCGTGAATACCACCACCAAAGATAGGGGGAAACGACTTCCTAAGTACAGAAGGCCACAGCTCCTGAGAAACACACTCTCCACACCACACACACCCCACACAGAGAAGAAAAGGTTAATACAGGGTTATATAAGCTAGCAGGTGGATGGCAAAAACTCATCCACCTATAGGCCTTGATGTTCAACTTTAAGGCCCAATCCAACAACACAAAAAAACAAATATAAATTAACCAAAATCAATCAGACAAAATAAAATGTAAGTTTCTCACATAAATCCACACTTAAACTAATACAAACAGTATAGCCAAAAGAATAATCAATTTACAAACAATGGTTATCAAGAAAGCCAAAATCACAACATCAAAATTAAACAAAGAAAGAAAACTGAAAATTTAACTCATTCGGCAAAACAAAATATAAAGAAAACAAAAGAAGGTAATTTTAAAGTCTTATGATATGGACCTAATTTTCAATGAGGGATTACGTATACACAGATAATATGCAGGATGAGATGGAGCACAGCAGTGTCACAACATTGTGTCAGTAGTATCACACTGGCCTATAACAAAACAGCGATGACACTACACAAACTGTAGTTCTCCGTAACTGCGGGGCCAGGCACTCAAAAGGACACCCCCACTCAATAGTTTAATGCAGTCGTCATTCACGCACCAACAAATGAACTGAAGTCCACAGAAGCCCGCACAACAGCCATCCGAATAAGCCAAAACCACGTTGGTAGGAAACGCAAATAGAAAGTGGTCATCCGTTTAAACCGGTCACAGCCGCGTGCAGCAAACCATAAGGCAGGGGTTCGCAACAAACACGCCAATAGCGGTTACAGCAGCGTGCAGCATTAAGCAGACCGGCGAGAGTTCCCAAAAAAAGACGCGCTGGAAACGGTAACAACAGCGTGCAGCATAAAGCAAACAGACGAGCGTTCCCGAAGACGCACACGTTGAGCCTAAATGCAAGCGCAGGTGAATGACGTCACCTAACTTAGAATGTGGACCAATGAGCATTCAGGTCATTATGCTACAATCTACCCCACCTTTTTTGCAACGTCGTCCCGACGATGAACTTAACTCCAGGGTCTAAAAACCGAAACTGAACTAGAGCTGGCCGCTGAACGAATAGTAGACCCAAAACCTCCTAATGCCCTAGGAAGATGGTGAGGGTTAGAGTGTTGTCCTGCAGTCGTTCGTCTCGGCCTCGCCTGACCATGGTCTGACCCAGACAGGGATATGACCCCTGGTGAGATAGAGGCCAAACTGCCACCCCCTGCTTCCACCTGTACAGGGTCTGGCTCGCTTGGGTTCACTAACGACATTGCATCATTAGTGGATGACTCAACCAAAGCATGACCACCCCAGGCTGGCTCACCTGCCTCTTGATGTTCCCTCGGGACCACATGCCAGCAATCCACCTCATCTACTTCCTCATACACTGTCTCCAACAAAGTTGAAGGCACATCACTAGGACTCAACTCCAGGGTCACCACCTGACTTCGTCCCTTCAATAGGGAACGATGGACATGCTTAACCTGATCGGGTTCTTCCCGTGATGCAATGGAATACACAGCCCCGTTACCCTCTGGTGCTTTTACTACATAATAGACCACTGGACTCCACACATCTTGGATTTTGTGGCATCCTCGTCTACCACACTCCTTCAAATATACCAGCTGGCCAACATCCAATGGAACATCCCTAACCTGCTGGTCATGAGTCGCCTTTCGATAATCCGCTGCGAGCTTTAGCCGTGCACTGGCCCCCTCAAAAGCAGCCTGTAGCCTTGCTTGATGTTCTACAATCCACTCGTGCACGTCGCCAGGAACCACATCCTGGACCCCCCCAAGCAAGAAATCTACCGGGAGCCGTGGCTCCTGCCCAAACATAAGAAAGTGTGGGGACTCGCCGGTGGCCTGGTGGGGAGTGGTGTTATAATAATACACCACTTGCGGGAGACAAGACGCCCAATCCCGCTTTCTTGAGGGGGGAAGGGTACGCAGCAAATTATGCAATGTGCGATTAAATCGCTCGCATTGGCCGTTACCCGCAGGGTGGTACGGGGTTGTCCGGGACTTCTTGATGTTATACAATCTGCATAATTGCTGCACTAGAATGGACTCAAAGTTGCGCCCCTGGTCAGAATGGATTCGACCAGGGACCCCCAACTTATAAAACCATTCCCCCACTAACACCCTAGCAACTGTCTCAGCACGTTGATCTCGAGTTGGAACAGCCAATGTATATTTAGTGAACACGTCTGTCATTACCAAAACATTCTCTATCCCAGTCTGAGAGGCTTCCAAAACAGTAAAATCGATTGCTAGAACCTCATTAGGCCGAGATGCCAACAGATGGCCCATATGACTACGAGCAGCTGGCTGCGTATCTTTGGCAACCTGACACCGCTCACAATCTCGACACCACTGGGCCACTTCTGCTGCCATCCCCGGCCAATAGCAGCGCTGCCTCACCAGTTCAAGAGTACGCTCTATCCCTTGATGTCCGTGTTCCTGGTGCAACAGGGTCAATACTTCACTGCGCAAAGAGGAAGGGAGAAGGATTTGAAGAATCTCCTCTCCACCATCAGAACGAAAAACACGGCGGTACACTATACCTTCCCGATCTACCAACCTATTCCACTGGCGGAGTAAGACTCGTGCTGGGTTGGAGAGCCCTCTACGCTCCTCCCCATTGGGAAAGATTTTACCATCCCAAAACTGTAATACCTCACTAAGGACTCTATCAGTGCGCTGCTGGACTCTCATCTCTTCAGTAGAGTAACTAGGTAGAGCGGACACCGCTGCCTGAAGAACGTGGAGACCTGCTTCTTCCTGCCTCACAGAACACAGCAGCTCCTCTGGTAAACTAGTCCCAGCAAGCGCATGGTCTAACCCATAACAGCCAGATGGACCCTGTCTTGAAAGAGCGTCAGCATTACGATTACTTCGGCCAGACCTGTACTTTATCTCAAAGTCAAATGAGGCAAGCTGTGCGGCCCACCGCTGCTCCGTAGCACCAAGCTTTGCCGAATTCAGGTGACTGAGGGGGTTGTTGTCAGTATAAACAACACATTTCTGCCCCAACAAATATTCCCTGAATTTTTCTGTCATGGCCCACTTGAGCGCTACAAACTCTAATTTCATGGAACTATAATTTGACATGTTGCGCTCAGTGGGCCGTAAGCTACGACTCGCATAAGCGATGGGTCGCACCTTGCCTCCTTGCTCCTGAGAGAGCACCGCTCCCAGTCCTCTGTGACTGGCGTCTACTTCTAGAACAAAAGGTCGGGAGAAGTCAGCATAGGCCAGCACCGGAGATGACGTGAGCCTACTTCGCAAAGCATCAAAGCTCTGTTGGCACTCTTCAGACCATGCCATCCCAAAGTGCTCAACTCTATGCTTTCTAGATTTAGACCCTGCAAATTCTGCCACCAACCGATGTAGAGGGGCGGCCAATTGAGCAAAGCCCTCCACAAAGCGACGATAATAACTTGCAAAACCCAAGAACGAGCGCAAGTCCTTGACCGTCCCTGGGCGGCGCCACTGGGCCACTGCCTCAACTTTACTGGGGTCAGTGGACACTCCCTCAGCTGAAATAATATGTCCTAGATATTTCACCTCCTTCTGGAAAAAGAAACATTTCCCTAACCTAGCCTTTAACCCTTCACTCTCCAAACGATGCAAGACCACCTCTAGACGCATCAAGTGTTGTGCCACAGATGATGAAAACACTACAATGTCGTCAAGATATAATAATAATGACTGGCACTGCTGGTCTCCGAACAAGCGTTGCATTAGTCGCTGAAAGGTGCTGGGGGCATTGCAGAGACCAAATGGCATACGATTGTACTCAAACAGGCCAAATGGAGTGCAAAAAGCGGTCTTCGGCCGATCCCCCTCCGCTACCGGGACTTGGTTATATCCATTAGCCAAGTCCATGGTTGAGAACCAGCAGGCCCCTGACAAGGCATCTAGAGACTCCTCTATGCGAGGCAAGGGAAATGCATCTTTTCGGGTTTTGGCATTTAATTGACGGTAATCTACGCACATGCGTAGAGTACCGTCCTTTTTCTTCACCAGGACTATCGGTGAAGCATAGGGGCTACAGCTCTCTCTAATCACACGTGCCTCAAGCAATTGATTGATGTGTGCCTTAACCACCTCATACTCCGAGGGCGGGATCCGGCGATATCGCTGCCGAACTGGAACGTCATCCATGAGGGGAATATCATGAGCCAACAAATTAGTACACCCCAAATCCCCCTCATGGGTCGAAAATACGGACTGGTATCTCTGAAGCAACGCCTTCACTTGACTTACCTCCCTCACCGATAATCCTGGCAATTCTAAGGCATTAATCTGTTCCTCCATAGTGGGAACCACCTGGGGAACCTGAGTCTGGACAGTGGTGGCAACAGATCGAATCTCTGCCACATCAGGTGGTAAGCTGACAACAAGCACCTGATCCAAAGTTCCTAAGGGACTACGGGGATAAAGCATGACATCAGAAGTCCCGACGTTCACAATGGGCACATATGCAGTGCCCCGGGTGACCTGAATTAACGCAGGAGATGCCAATAACCCCGCAGGTAACCCTCGTTCAGTTGGCTCAAAAAGCACAGGAGAATCAGAATAGTGCTCAGAGCATGTGGCGGCGACAAATTTCACTGTGCCACCAGGTATACAACAAGCCCGGTGGCCACGAACACGGAGCTGACCCGCACGACCCTCTACAGGTTCAGTATCAACGTGACAGCAATACTGAAGTGCCTGAACCATAGCGCTCGGGACCTGAGTAACAAAAGGCATACTAAACATTTCAGGGCCAAGTTGACCAAAGAGCTCCTGGTAGCATCGGCGCAAAACATTCATCCCCAACACACCGGGAACCTTGTCACCCATGCCACCAGGAGGATCTCTGACCACAAGCACCCCACACTTAGGCACCAAAGTCCCACAAAGCTCAATGTCTAACTCTACATAACCAATATATGGGATCTCGAGCCCGTTTGCTGCACGCAGCTGCAACCAATGACACATTTTAAGCTCTTCTTGCTCTCCTGGTGCAATATCTCTACGGAAACAGCTCTCTGTAATGGTGGACACCATCGAACCAGTGTCCACCAAACAGGGAACTGAAACCCCACCAAAGAGAGCAACAAGATGTGGACAGGACGAAATTAGTAGAGGCATGTTTTCAACGTGATTAAAAACGGAGCCCATTGACACCCCAACCGGACTATGGCTCTGTAGCCCGGTGGGAACTAGTTTTCCGACTGTTGTGCTGGGCGGGACTGTCTTCCCCAAGATACGGGTACTACTGCGGAGGGAGGCCAAGGGCGAGGGGACACCCGGTCACCATCGCATTCTCTAGCGAAGTGACCAGCATGTTGACAACGTCTACATATTACAGGACCCCTGCGAGGAGAGGGCTTCTGCAAGGACGAACCCTGTAACTGGGCAAGCCCTTGAGTAAGCTGGCCCAACTGTTCCTGTTGAAGTTTTAACATTGCTTTTAACTCGTCAAACTCCGATCTGGCCACCAAGCCAGCACCCTCTAACCCAGGACGCCCTTGCATCCCATATTGGACGCCATACGCTAACGGAAGGGAATGGCTTCGAGCCCTTGCAGCGCCCAACATCCCCTCCCTTTCCCACCTTATTGCTTCACTACACACATGTAAAAAATTACAGGACGGCTCACGACGAACCAATTGTTTCAACTCACGGCGCAATGCTGGATCTAAAACGAATTCGACAAACTGGTCACGTAGCAAAACCCCTGCATTTGGCATTGCGGCTGGTGACTGTTGTTTTACCTTCTCCTGGAGGCCCATCAAGGCGAGGGAGAACTCCAACAAAGTCTCCCCCTCCTGTTGCCTACGGGAGAAGAACGCTTCTTGTAGTGCTACGTACGATAAAGAACAACCATATAGGTCGCGAAGTGCCGCAATAATTTTATCAGGGTCTGCCTTTTCTGCCTCAGGACGATGCCTGATTTCCTCTCGCGCTTCCCCCTCTAAATGATCAAAGAGAAAAAAAGCTTTATCGGCCTTGGACAGACAACGGACCCGCATACAGGCCTGTGCTTCCTCAACCCACTCATTAATATCTACTCCAGATTTACCACTAAACTTTGGGCATTTCCGGTCCCTGGGGACGAAAACAAACCTATCAACTGCTTCAGTGCCAGCACCGACCTCTAATGGCCTAGGTGTCGCTGCACTACTACCCTGCGCATCACTTATGGCACTTACTGAGGGTTGCTGTCCCTGTAGCCGCTCATTCTCCGTCCTCAATTGGGCAACCAGGTCCCGCAGTTCCTGCAACTCAACATCCATATTTAGCAACTTTTAAATTGAGAAAAATATGGATTAAATGCACTCAATTGGGAAAGAAAAATTACAAATTAAATGCACAAACCCACATAAAACGTAGGGGTGTTATGGAGAAACAGTTAATGACACCGCTGTTTTGTCAAAATGTATACACTCACACGAAAACACAACCAAAACAAATACCTATGTCTCCAAAACCCTGTCAAAATAATAAGCAGAACCCTGCCGACTATACGCCACGTGTGGCAGCCACTGAGGCAGAGAACAATATATATATAAATGAATATATATTGGTTAAATTTAGACTACGCCACCCCGGGAATCTCACCCAGAGAATATTATCCCCACTCAGGTTCCCTACTAATGACAGAAAAGCATGGAGACACAAGTATCTGTAGAAAATTACAAAAAAAGGGTTTTTTATTATAATTAATGATAAAAACACACACAATAAAACAAGCAAGACTCAGTCAACTACGTTTACAATGTTCAAACAACAGGAAAAACTACAGCCCTACAAAGGATATGTCTGTTTACCCTCACTCTCACACACGCACTACACACTCACAGCACCAAGACCCCCAGTGAATGATCAAGCACAGCACACGTCGTGAATACCACCACCAAAGATAGGGGGAAACGACTTCCTAAGTACAGAAGGCCACAGCTCCTGAGAAACACACTCTCCACACCACACACACCCCACACAGAGAAGAAAAGGTTAATACAGGGTTATATAAGCTAGCAGGTGGATGGCAAAAACTCATCCACCTATAGGCCTTGATGTTCAACTTTAAGGCCCAATCCAACAACACAAAAAAACAAATATAAATTAACCAAAATCAATCAGACAAAATAAAATGTAAGTTTCTCACATAAATCCACACTTAAACTAATACAAACAGTATAGCCAAAAGAATAATCAATTTACAAACAATGGTTATCAAGAAAGCCAAAATCACAACATCAAAATTAAACAAAGAAAGAAAACTGAAAATTTAACTCATTCGGCAAAACAAAATATAAAGAAAACAAAAGAAGGTAATTTTAAAGTCTTATGATATGGACCTAATTTTCAATGAGGGATTACGTATACACAGATAATATGCAGGATGAGATGGAGCACAGCAGTGTCACAACATTGTGTCAGTAGTATCACACTGGCCTATAACAAAACAGCGATGACACTACACAAACTGTAGTTCTCCGTAACTGCGGGGCCAGGCACTCAAAAGGACACCCCCACTCAATAGTTTAATGCAGTCGTCATTCACGCACCAACAAATGAACTGAAGTCCACAGAAGCCCGCACAACAGCCATCCGAATAAGCCAAAACCACGTTGGTAGGAAACGCAAATAGAAAGTGGTCATCCGTTTAAACCGGTCACAGCCGCGTGCAGCAAACCATAAGGCAGGGGTTCGCAACAAACACGCCAATAGCGGTTACAGCAGCGTGCAGCATTAAGCAGACCGGCGAGAGTTCCCAAAAAAAGACGCGCTGGAAACGGTAACAACAGCGTGCAGCATAAAGCAAACAGACGAGCGTTCCCGAAGACGCACACGTTGAGCCTAAATGCAAGCGCAGGTGAATGACGTCACCTAACTTAGAATGTGGACCAATGAGCATTCAGGTCATTATGCTACATATGGAAGTCAATGGTTACAATCAGATACCATCATTTATCAAGAAATCTTCTGCTGTGTTCATTAGAAAAAAGTATTTCATACTTACAACATCATGAGGATGAGAAAATGATGATAGAATTTTCAGTTTTGGGTGATCTATCACTTTAACATCTCTGTTTACAGGTACAACTTATTCTAATATTTCCATAAATCACTTTTTAGCTGGTGAAGTAAAAGAAATGTGTTAAAAACATTCAGATGTCAACTTAGGAAAGTAAATATGGGTTATGTAACTGGGTCTCTCTCTTTCTCTCTCTCTCTGTTAAGTGAAGTGTATGTAACCGCCTGTATATTTGATTTGTCATTCAAGCATCAAAGCACATTTAAAATTGTAGAAAACAAACAAGCGGCTGCTGCAGCTCTCAGTGGCCTCAGGTTTTTCTGCCTCCCTCTGTGTGTGTGTGTGTGCGTGTGTGTGTGTGTGTGCGTGTGTGCGTGTGTGCGCGTGTGCGTGTGTGCGCGTGTGCGTGTGTGCGCGTGTGCGCGTGTGCGCGTGCGCGTGCGTGTGCGCGCGCGCGTGTGTGTGTGTGTGTGTGTGTGTGTGTGCGCGCGCGTGTGTGTGTGTGTGTGTGTGTGTGTGTGCGCGTGTGTGTGTGCATGTGAGTCGTGGGGTCTGTCTGTATTTGTGAGTGTACTGAGGGGATAACACACTGTAAAAAAAATCCGTAGAAATTGCAGCTGGGTTGCCGGTAATTTACCGTAGATTTAAATTTATGTTATTTACTGGCAACATTTTGTTCAAAGTTAAAGGAACATTTAACATTTACAAGTCTTTGTCTTTACAGAGTAAAACTAAAAAAACAGCATCAAGCAAAACGTTCTGGGAAACAAAATTTGAAGCAAAAAACAGAATAAGGTTGATGATGATTTCTGGTTCCCAGAATGCTTTGCATGAGGCTGTTATTGTATAGTTTTATTCTGTAAAGATAAAGACTTGTTAATATTTAAAAATTATTTAACTTTGAATAAACTCTTGCCAGTAAATAACATAAATTTAAATCTACAGTAAATTACCGGCAACCCAGCTGCAATAACATTGTAATTTCTACGGAATTTTTTTACAGTGCACAAATGTTCCCGGTGCTCTTTCATAACTCGTGTCCAGTGTGAAGTGAGAGGTCAAACTGTCTCTGCTTGTTCCATTAACAGTGATCTCAAGTCATGAGTTTGACCCTGACAGTCAAAGCCTATGTTAGTTGAGCTCCACAATCTTCAAACAATCACACACCACATAGATTAGAGATTAATGCATGTATCTGGTGTCATACCAATACGTCTCTGTTTGAGAACAAAGAGCACACGTTCCCTTTCACCGGGCCTGTCTGGACAGACTGTCAGTACCACCATAACCCCAAAACCTTAACCTAAATCCTTTTATAAAAAATTTAAACAAATATATATATATATATTATGCAATGTAATGGACAGAAATGTGTGAAAAAGTTTAGTAAGAATAGTAACAATATAGCATTTAATACAAACCGTTTATTAAAATCATGTACTGTTAGAAATAAAAAGCATAACAGAGACCAACATTAATCAAAATAACTTATTGCAAAATTTCAACTACAGAACTAAAAGTAGTTAAAATGATGATGTGCTGCAGCCGCGGTCCTCTCTGGAGTTTATGAAGTACAGAGAAATATTAAAGTTATTAATCCAATTTGTTAATTCCAGCTAACCCAGATAAAGACATCTTTAGTGTTAACTCCTGCTTTGAACTCAAGCGGTCTCAGACAGGATTCAGGACAGCTTTAAAACCCAACAAACCCAGCAGGTTTACTCAAAAAGACAGCGCAGGGAATCAACCGAAACCAGACCCAGTCACCCCTGAAAAACACCGAACACAGGAGGGGAACGAGTCGTCACATGGACTCACACCATCTGCCTCACTGCCATTACCATCCAATGAGACAGCGGTGTTGTCTATGTCGTAACCCCGGAGCAAAGCACAGAGAGTTTACATAACAAATCCTCTTGTAAGCTGTGTTCATCTTTATTTTAACACAGAGACACAGTTAGTGCAGAATAATCTTCATATTTTCACTCTTTTCCAGAGTCACTGAAGGATATTTATTTTCTGGAACTTGAAAGCCTTTGATTCTCTTCAGACTTGTAATTGTTGCCAGAGATAACTCGAGACGAAAACGAGTGAGTGTTTGTCCTCCAGGTCACTGCCTTCATCGAGTCTTTATATAACACAGGCATCTAAAAATGACACTTCTAGCAAATTCATACACACAAACAAACATTGATGAAATGATAACATGTGACCAGGTCATGAATTATACAGCTGCAGGACCATTACTCTGTTCACAATATAAAACATTCATCCAAATGTCTCGACTCTGCTTATGTAACCGGCTTTTTCTATGACATTTGCACCTATAAATCTGCAGTAAACACAAAGAGTCAAAAGAATAAATCAATATAATAACTCAAATAATGATAAATACATCATACAGACTGTTCTGCATCAGAAACAAAATGGAAATAAGATCCTGATGAGAGTTTATTAGCTTTATGGTCAGATGAACAAAAACAGTCATGTCCAGTATTTACAGCCAATAATACATTTCTATAATCATAATTATAAAACAAAGATTTATTCTCAATTACAGTATGTAAAACCAGTTTTAATCTTTGACTTTAAAAAAAAAAGTATGCCATGCAAATAGATGCATTTATAGTCTTTCACATCACCTGTGTGCCGTCCACACACCACATTTAGGCATTTACCAGACGTTTTTATCTAAAGTGAGGAAAAACATCAAAGAAATGTCCAGTGGTATAAATACAGTGGATCCTCATGTGGTACCCTGTAACCTCATCATCATCTACATACAGCTGTGTGTGTTTGTGTGCCCTCATTTGACCAGCACGCGTGATGCCCTTCAGATAAGAGCAGAAGCAGACAGCGCTCGCTCCTCACGGCCGTCTGCCCTCCACAATGTTTGACAGCTCCGCTTCGGACTGAATCTCCCTGTGGCAAGAGGAAATCTTTAACAATTTATCATCCATGAGCTTTGTTGGCAATACAATGCCAAGATGAGAGAACCTGAGTACAGAGGAGGAATGATGAAGCTGATGGGTCTCAAAAACTACAGCCGAGTACTTTAATATTTACTTTCTATAAATAGCATCTGATCATTCACATGTTTGAAAACAAGTCAGGAATCATGTCTACTTAAAAAGTATTTATTAAACATTCAATGCATTTCATTTATTTTGATTTCCTCTACCCAAAAATGTCAGATGGTACAACCAATTATTATCTATTTGCCAGATAAATTTTAATGCGCTTCCTATATTGTGCTAATTGTTTGTTTATTTAAAAGTGTAAAACAAAAAAAAAAACATTTGATGATTATACATTTCTGAAAAACAATGCTGTAGTCAGTTATTCTTTTTGAGGTGCGCCTTTCATGTCTGAATGTCTGTTTTTGTTTCTGTCTGTGTGATTCTGCCCACTGCCAATTTATGCAGTACACTGTAAAAAGATTCCATGGAAATTACAGTATTACTGGCAGCTGGATGTCAGAAACTTACTGTAAATTTTAATTTATGTTATTTACTGACAACAGTTTGTTCAAAGTTAAATGAACCTTAAACATTAACAAGTCTTTGTCTTACAGAATAAAAATATAAAATAACAGCCTCATGCAAAGCATTCTGGGAACCAAAAATCCTCATCAACCTTTTTCTGGGTTTTTCCTTCATATTTTGTTTACCAGAATGCTTTGCTTGAGGCTGTTATTTTAGTTTTATTCTGTAAAGATACAGACTTGCTAATGTTTAATTTTCATTTAACTTTGAACAAACTGTTGCAGGTAATTAACATAAATTCAAATCTACAGTAAGTTACTGGCATCCAGCTTCCAGTAATACTGTAAATTCTACGGAATCTTTTTACAGTGTAGTGGGTAGTTATAAAAATCATGTTTTCTTATGATAAAAACAATCATTTTTTTTAAAGTCTTAACTATAAAGTCTTTCATAAAGTCTTAACTATCACAGAGCTATCTATTAACTTCTTAATCATTAGGCTATAAATGAGTTGATTATCAGGTAAAATATCATGCTACTAAGTCTCTAGATTCACCTTTAGTGTCAATTTTTTTTTTCAATTTTTTGTTAAAATCTAAAGAGAGCTTTAGTGATTTTTGTGGGTTTAAAAAAATCAATATCATGGTGCAATAACCTTCCAGAGATTTAAAAAGATTTTGAATATTCTTTGAGTAATCTCAATTTGAATAATTTATATAATCTCAAATGATGTTTTATATCTTTCATTTAAAATTTTTATTTTTATAAGTTTTTGTATGATGTTTGTAAGCTTAATTACTTAAACATAAAATGTATCCATACTTCATACTCTTTGTTAAATACCAACATGAAAAGATGTTATTTATGAGAGATTGGCACATGTGTTTTTAAATGTATTTGTCTATGCAGTTGTTTACACATCTTTTTGACACAGCAGCACATAAAGCAAAATTGTGAAATTAAATGCATTTACTAAACTCCTCCTTGTTTAATTTGATTTCCCGCTATACTTACAGTAAAAAGAAACTTTGCCAAGATAAATAAGAGCTTTTTGTTCCAGGTCTGTCATAGAAAAAAAGAAAGTGTGTCTGCCCCGGCTGGATTGACCTATCACACATTTACATTTGCATGACATCAGAGCGATAGCTCAGAAAAACTGATGCATTTTTAAAGTGTCATTATGAAAGCGTTCACATCTGGAGTCTCAGACTTCATGCAGTCGAGCGTGAAACTCATGGGAAGGGAGCGGTCCAGTAGTTTAAACTTGATATTCAATACTAATCCAGTGTTTAATGCCTCTCAGATACTGGCAGTTGTCATCGGGCCTTTATCATCTCTACAGTACCATGACATCTCTTTACATACACTCACTGTTTGTTATAAGCTTGAGTTACACGCTCTTTATGAAGTCTTCAACTGAACCTAAAAGCTTTTAGGGCACTAAAAGCCCTCAGGGTGTTAAAGGAAACCAAGCTCTTTAGCTTCTGTTTGAAGGAATAATTCAGCCCAAAATCAAACCGCTTTCATGATTCATTTACCCCCATGTCATTCCAAACCTGCATATGTTTTTTGTTGATCACCAAAGTAGGAATTTTTTTTATTAACCTTTACATTGCTGTTATCTCACAGTGACACCAACAGCTTCATAAAGACCATAAGATTTCCACTGATAATCTTCATCATTCATCACCTGCAGGACTTTACTCTTCATGTCCTCAATTTAAAGAGATTCACATTTGATCACTACAATCCCAAAAATCAATACCGTAAAACAAAGTAGGCTACAGGTAAACACAATATAAGGTTTTTTACAGCGATGCAATAGAAGAACTATTTTTCTCTTAGCTTTTTATAATCTGAAGAACCTTTTGTGAATCAGAAAGGATGTTTAAGGTTCTTTAGAGAACCATTTAGATACAAAACGATTCTGCATTGAAATCATGAAGCACATTTAGTGTACATCAAGAAACCACACAGTTAAACACAATACAATATTTATTGTGCTGGTGACACTGATGGAGTGACACAATTGCTTAAATGTGGATGTTAATGTGAACTGGAAGATTTTTAGTGAATCATTTTGGTCTGTAGTGTACGAGCGACTTGAACTACTTTTTAAATATTCTGTTTTGTTTTGTCATATTCATATATTGTTTATTCATATATTCATATTCAGTTTTAATTCTCATTTACTGTTGTGCTTGACAACAGCAAATAACAGCATAATTGTAAAATAGCATGGGTGGGTGAGTAAATAAAGTTAAGTGAACTATTTCTTTAAATCAAAACCCTGACAGAGACATCGTTTCTCCATTAGCGTTTATGTTCCTGATGAACTCTTTTGGGGTTTGCAGTTGTCGACATGTGACACACGTGCAGTGAGATGTATTTGGTCCATGGCTCCTGTCGTACACCGGTCAAACTGCCGTCGGTCTTTCTGCAGGGGAAACTTGAGAGTTTTTTGTGTTTGTGTTGACAGCTGAATAAAGTGTGTTTGTGTCTGAAGATCTCAGGAGAACCGGTGGATCAGCCGTTAACAGGAACACTTGACCTACATTAACACTGGGAGTTTGTAATGTCTGCTGTTTTGGGAAGATGGTGGAGTTTATACATGCAAGTTGTTGATTATTTATGTCTCTGTATTTCAGTTTATTATTGATGTTTGTTTCAGCCTCAGATGGGAGATTTACTGACTGATGTTGCACCCAGAAATGGCCAGTGGTGCTTTAAGTTGCCAACTTCAGACTTTGCTTTAAGCTATTTTTATATAGTGTCCACTTGAAAACAAAAGTCCTGTTTACAGAAATATTAAACTCTGGATTTGTTAGGTTAGTTTTTCAGTGTTTTTTAAAACAATATAAATATTTTAGTTCACTGTACATTCTCTAAAATGTTCTTAACAAACTAGAAAACATTTTTACTGTTTTGTACTGTAGTCAGACTGCATTATTAGTGTTGAAGAAAAGCGCATTTACATTGTCACAGCACAAAGCAGTGAACTGTGTTTTTAAGGGCATCTGACGGCCTGTGTTTTGGTACATGGGCGAGTGTTTGTGGATGTTTCTTGCTTGGCTGGAGCTCATGAGTAAAATTACCCGGCAGGCACCACCGAGAGCTTTGACATTCGGGGGGAGAGAGAGAGTTTGACTTTACTGTGGGTGGCTCTCTCGCTGTTGTAAATATTACATAAGCAAAATAAGTCTAGTAGGCAGGCAGGCTATAAAACAATTGTACACTGTGTACCGACATTGTCAAGCGACACAGCCTACGACAGCGGGGCGGATTAGTTAGGAGTCAATCGGTCCGAGGCAAAGGCAAAAAAGCGAAACACAGTCGTCTCCAAGGCAAATGTCTGTTTTCTTCTCTCTAGTTGAGCGTCTGACTCGGCCTATGAAAGGATGCGATGCACATTGATGCTGAGGAGGTTAGACGTGTTTATCCAGATAGAGCCGTGGGTCAGTCTGGCATGAGAAAGTCCAGTTATCCACACGGTGAAGAGATCTCTGTGTCTGTGAAATAGCTTGGATTTCTGCACCTGTCACTCTCTGCTTTACGTGAAAGCCAAGGGTTTGTAAACAAATGTCATCATAATTCTCAACTGAGCTGATGGGATTATTGTAAACTAATGACTCATGAATTGACATCAACATCAAAACTTACCTGTTTATTTTCTTATTATATATTCCTGGTCTTATTGTAAAGGATTTTATAGTAGTGAGTGTTTTAAAACAAACTTTTCACATCTACTGTTGGTCATTCAAACAGACTCACAACATTTGCTTAAAAGGGCAACTAGGGTGGCAAAATTTTGTGAATTTCATGTCAGAAAACTTTACATGGGAATTTTACTGAAATATATGGGAATTAATGGGAAGATATGGGAATAAACTGGGAATCTGAAAGAATTGCTGAATTGCCTTTAACGGGCAACTTATAAAAAAAACTTGCAGCATTAATATTTAAATGATTTCTGAAGGATATTTGACCAAATAAATCCACAGCTTGATGATATAAGTATCAGGATTCTTCAACATTCGTATTACCCTGCATGCATGTCTGCTTACGACCAAACAAAATCTTTATTTATGGTTGTATATAATAGAGTTTATATACATTTCCACAAATGTCCAAATATTCCCATAAATTCCTGTTAAGTTTCCGATTTGGAAAATTTCCAAAACTCCCCAGATTAAGTTCCCATGGAAAGTTTCTAGAAATTTACCGGAAACGTTCCGCCCCTTTGCAACCCTAACCCAACCCTAACCCTAACAGCATCAACATTTCTTTATTTATGAAGGAAAATAGCATATAAATGTCTTTCATATACTGGAGTTGTTTCTACAAATAAAGGTAGGATAGTAGAAAGTATTTTGGCCTAAAAACACATATTTCACATTTAAATCTGATTATATTGACAGTATATATGTAAACTTGTGGTCTTTTGATTTAGTTTTGATGTCCTAACAGAGAAAAATCTTCCAAATAATGGATCTTAAAAGTATAGATTTTCTAACATGTTAAACATGTATATTACTTCAAACATAAGTACGTCTACAATCATCATTGAGAATATTCATCTGTAAAATGAAAGCACACACCTGACATCACGTCACTCTCCTAAAATACAACATTAACACCCAACTCTATCAACAGCCAAATACAGTCGATTGTCGTTTCTCATGGAGTTAATACGGAGTTAGACATAATCTCCTTTTGTGTTGTGCACCCACGGCTGTTGTCCCAACATTACAACATAATCCATCAACTGCTGTTCCGGCTGGACTTTTCTTACATGTTAAAGTCGTATTCCCAAAATGACATCCCTATAGTTCAGATGAGTGTGCCTGAATTATTTCTAAATGGGTGCAATGGTAAATGGTTTGATAACTTCAGACTTCAGTCTCATGGTAAGATTAACACCAACAGAGGAGGTGAATGGATGTAGGTCAGGATGTTCTCAGCTCAATTTAACCCCTTCATTCCCGTTCAGCCCGGGGTCACTTCATGTCAAAGTTGAGCTTATTCACCAACATTTTGATCTGGAGTTTTAGTCTTTAATTTAATCTAGAATGTTTCTTTTGTTGATTAATAATAATATGAAGAGTAATTATAAAAAACTAGATTTATTTCACTCTTTATTCTAAAACCTTAATCTCCCTTTTGTGTTTATTCGATTGTCCTCACACTGCACAAACACATCAGCCTTTCTCCGATCCATCGATGTTTTCACTTTGGATATCAGGCTATGTTTACATTAATGCGTTTATCCTTTAAAACGCGTTACTTTTGCTACGTTTATGCCTTTCATCTACACTACATCACCGTTTTCGACCCTCATAAACGGATTCGTTCGCAAACGCTGAAGACCCCGTTTTAGTTTGAGAACTCAGACGTTGCTCTGAGTGTAAATGAACGTAGACGGAGTCTTATATAAACGAACAACTGATGTTAACGTGACAGCGCATCATTTTCAAAGTAAAAATTATTTTATTCATGTAAATGTTGGTTTGTTACGGAGGTTTTGCCAAAAATAGTAAACATCTACCAACCAGCTATTATAAACGCTATATCGGATAGTTTTAACATGTATCCTTATAGATAATGTCTGTTTTATATGAATGTTTGAGTATTGTTGGGTTTAATGTGTTTATGTTTTGTTTAAATGTAGTTAGCTTATGAAAGATAGACTGTAATTTTAAATGCCATATAGGCGTTGCAAAGGCCAATATGAAGGGAGAATTGTAATGGGTCAGACATTATTTTCCAGTTTAATGTAAGTTTTGTTTGCTACTTTAAAATGAATTTCGTTTCAGATAATTTGTCTCTTAATTTTAATCGATGTTTTGTTGATAAGTTTTGTGAATATAAATTAATAAAAACAATAAACTCAACGTCATTAATATAATGCTCGTTTAGGCGCTTGGCTTTTAGCTATTTGTGTGTTGCTAGCGGAGGACGTGCACGGACCTCGCACACTTTTAAAAATTAATTCAATAAGCATTTCTGGTAAAGGCTAAAGCAATACTTCACCTCTTATGTTTGATTGAAGTTTGAATTTGCTGATTTATTTTTGCTTCAAGTTCGCTACTGTTCAGTACTGTTCACTTGAATGCTTTCTTTTTAAATCATAAAGACCTTTCTGTTTAGTTAAAAATTAACCTATTAATCATATTAATATGTTGTAGGGGGGAGCTAGAACAGTATACGTGTTTATGTTTTGTTTAAATTTAGTTAGCTTACGAAAGATAGACTGTAATTTAAATGCCATATAGGCGTTGTAAAGGCTAATATGAAGGGAGAATTGTAATGGGTCAGAAATTATTTTCCAGTTTAATGTAAGTTTTGTTTGCTACTTTAAAATTAATTTCGTTTCATATAATTTGTCTCTTAATTTGAATCGATGTTTTGTTGATAAGTTTTGTGAATATAAATTAATAAAAACAATAAACTCATCGTCATTAATATATAATGCTCTTTTAGGCGTTGCGCTTTTAGCTATTTGTGTGTTGCTAGCGGAGGACGTGCACGGACCTCCGCACACTTTTAAAAATTAATGCAATAAGCATTTCTGGTAGGCTAAATTAATACTTCACCTCTTACTATGTTTGATTGAAGTTTGCATTTACTAAAATTTATTTTTTGCTTCAAGTTCGCTACTGTTTAGTACTGTTCACTTGAATGCTTTCTTTTTAAATCATAAAGACATTTCTGTTTAGTTATAAAATAAAAATTAACCTATTAATCATATTAATATGTTGTAGGGGGGGGATAGAACAGTATAAGACTTTCCCAAACACATTTTTATAGGTTAAAAAATAGTGTCTGTTGTAGTGGCCGGCAAAGGATCTAGCTATGAATTTTTGTCAATATCGCACACCCCTAAGGCTGCGTAAACGTGCAGGTAAGCTATTATTAGAGTAATAAGTTATTTTACACTTTTATGCGCATGCCCAGTTACATGATTGGTCATGTTTCATGCGTTTATGGTGGTGTATAGTGTGGATGAAGATTCTTTTTAAAATGCCAGTATAAACGAGGATCGTTTTCATTTTAAAATGCCGTTTTAAAACGCAAATGCTCTAATGTAAACATGGCCTCAGACTGATTACATCAGAGTTTATGCCACCTAATGGCACTCAATCTGGCTTTTGTGTAGCCACACGCATTTGAGCCCTTGAGCTGAACCCAAACACATACAGTACAAACAAACACAGGGCAACACGCCAAAAACAAGCAGGACTGTTTGGACAGCAGCTTTACTGAATGGAAACAAACAGCACATCAGACTGTGACCTAAAGCCTGTGCCGGAAGCCTGTGCAATGATTTAGTTTCCTGACATCCATCCACTGAACAACATCTTCTCAACATGGTGCAATATTTCTTGGGGGTTTAGCAAAAGGAGGGTGGGACGTTGACAGTGCTCCGGGTGCTGACTGAGTATTCCCTGACGTCACGTTTTTACGGAAGTCACAATGGTTTGTGAAAAATCACAGCTACTTTAAGCAGGCTGTGTGAATTTGACTTGATTTGAGTTAGGTGGTTGATAGGGTAGATTATTACTAAATAGTAGCTTATGACTAGTCCCCTTTTGACTCGACATGACTGGACAGTCAGTTGTGGAGTAGGTTGTAGTTCCATACACTGTCCTCTAGAAGGAGAATATCTGTCATCAATCACAGACTAATGTAAAGAAACTGAGAATGCTGTTAATGATTTGAACTGAGTACTTAGTTATTTTAGACTTATGTGATAATTTGTTGTTGTTAGATTTGTGTTTATGAGAAGTATTGACTTCAATGCAAAAGAAAAGCCACACATGGAGGTAAAACTCACTTGGTACATGCTCAGAGAAATATAACTATATTGTGACATAATGCTGTAAGAGCGCTGTGCACAAAGCATTTATTTACTTTCTGCTCATTCAAATCAAAAATCTGCTCATTTTCAATAATCTGACTTAATTCTGGAACGACCAATTTTCATGCTTCATTCAATTTCTGAAGGTTGAAATCCACACGACATGTCCTGATTCACATTACTGAAGTTAGATGTGTTGTGAATGCAGTTTTATTGTTCATTTAATGTTCAAAATAATGTACTTTTCATTCTATAATTCTGTAATTATATGTTTACCCCAAGATAAGAACATGATAAAACTGTGTTACTTAAATTAAATTTATATACAGTATACATTTGGGCTGCACATTAAGTCATATTAAATATTAATATGTAATATATAAAATTGCTCATGGCAATCTGACATTAATGTTTAAGACTTTAGTTATTGTGGGAAATTGGGGGCCAGGGGTTGCACTGACTGAACAAGATCAGCTCTGTTCAGACCACGGCTGTCAGATTAAATATATGTTAGCATGAATGACTGGAGGTGAAGGGGCAAATTCTGCTGAATAAGAGAGAGAAAACCCCCTTCACCCAAAACATGGAAACATTTCATTTAGAGGTCTTCTATAAATTATTATATATGCTTCTACAGGTTATGCTTTAATGTGCTTTAAGGGTTTAGCTGGTGGAAATATATTTACTGTGATCGTTGACTAATAAGAATACATGAAGTTTTGTTGATATGTGCTTGACTGTATTGATGTTAATGTAATGGCAGCAGGTTTTCATTATGAGGTCAGACTCTTGTGTTCACAGCGTGTAGTTTAGTATAAACTCTTATGTTTTTGATCACAGTGATGTGTCACACATTTACTCACTGTTAGCACTGCACAGATGTAAGACTCCAAAGAAATCTGCCAAGCTGACATAAACGTTCCTCGGGTATCTCCTGCGTCCTGCACTAACCTGCACCGTTTTTAGTGTTTGTTTAACCCATTCACCTCCATTACGAACACTGAAGCCCATCCACCCTCACAGTCAGATCTCTTTAAAGATCAGAGAGCCCTAATCATTACCCTGATTTATTCACAACTCATCAAACACGTCATGACCTCTAGAAACCATTACTGAACTTACAGTTATATAGTAGACATGTTTAACTATAAAGAAATATAAAGTCTTTCCTATTGATTTCTGTTTTTTGTAAAATGTCAGTAGGGTCCAGTTTTATTAGTTTTTTGGTTTAGTTGTTCAATTTCAAACCAACATGAAAGCATAGAAATATAATTGGTTGCAAATATAAGAAATTACTTGGGAAATTACTTATTGTATTGTATTATATAAATTTTTTATTTATGACTATAAACTGTAAAGTACCTAACTGAGCTCAAATTATTTTGCTTTTTATTTTTTACATTTTTATGTCTGAATTTTTTATTTTGTTTACATTATTTTGTTGTTTTACTTTTTTGTACTTATTGTAATTTTGTAATACTGATTTATTTTAATAAAAAAGTTTTCAAATGAACATTAACATGTAAATGATGCTCAACACTTACTTATTAAATTGGTGAGTTTAATTCGTTGATATTTCTGAAAGGCCATTGTTGGGCTAGAAATTCAAGTTTTAAATTAAATTAAAATTAAATTAATGTAAGACCATTCTTATGAAATTATAAATTTAGCAATAAATTAAAATTATGATTGACTGAAGTTGCTAAAAGCAAAACTGAAGAAAGATTAATTTGAAAAAAAAAAATCTTAGCTTTATCCAAGGTGCTTTTATGATGCAAAAATTAAAATGCACGAGAAACGATTAGATGGTGTAAAAATAAAGACATTTTATAACCACAGTGACTCTTACTTTCTTCTGGAGTTTGGTGGACAACAAAAATTTATTCTCAAGATCTTTTTATATGTTGTGTAGTGAACAAACAATCCCATCACACCTCGGCGTGTGACCCAGAAACACAGCATGAGTATCTGATATACATTGATGTTTTAATCTGTGTGATAGCCTGGAAAAAAATCCTAATAAAGAGAAATTAAGAAAAAGTGTGAAAAATGTGAGAAAGAAACTGATGGTGCTTTGAGGTAGTTCAGTAGATTAAAGGGTCATGAGGTTTGGTGAAGGAGGACCCTTGACTCTGGGCTATTTATACCTCATGGGTAACAGAGCATAAAATGCATTGAAGTTAAAACAACAGAGATCTATAGGAACTCCTGAAGCATCTTCACCAGAGGATCATTTCTTTCTGATGTCGTGTGTGTGAACGCCACACAAAATGGCGTCTGCAGTAACACCAGGCTTGTAGTAAAGGCTGTTCAGTATAAATTTAACAGTATAATTTGACCTAAACTTCCTTTTAATCAGGGTTATTTACTATACTGTAGAAAGCATTTATCCTGTTGTCTTGAATCATGTTGACAAATTGTTTATTCTGTGAGATTTCTGTTGATTGATTTTGAATGATTATCTCTCAGCTCATGAGAATTTTAAGGCTTGTTATTTTTAGTATGACAAGCAAGCCTTTACATAAACATGATATGCAATATTCATATTTTTGTCTTTCAATATATGATCTCTTACAGTAGCTATGCATTTTAGTTGAATTGTCTCAGATCATCTTTTTTACTTTTCGATATTTTTTTCTTTTCTATTTTTATGTCAGTAAAGAAACAGAAGATTTCTGATGAGTGTTGACTGATATTAATGTGATATGTTTAGACATTTCTTGTCTGTTTTCTGAATATCATCTGTGTTGATCTCTAGCCTTCAGGGCTGCTGGGAATTGTACAGATCTGACCTTGTAAGCACATTATTCACCTGTGTAGCTGTCATCAAACATCATTGCATTGTTTTTAGCCCTAAATGGACTCTATTAAGCTTTGCAATTTTTTCAGCAATGCGTTCATTTCCATGTAAGCTTTTCTGTTCTGTGTCTAATCGGTTTGGATTTTCTACTTATAATTTGTGTCATGACCTCAGGCTTGCCAGAAAGCAAGGTTTTATGAATACACTGATGTTTTAGTGTTAATTAAAATCCTCGTTGATGATCTTTAATCAGATCTCAGACAGTTAAAGTCTGAATTCACTCAGCAGGTGTATTTGTCCTCATGAAACTTCTCTGCTACTCAGAGGAACGGTCCTTGCAAATTAGGAGCTGTTTTGTTGTCAGTGACCTGAAAAGAATAAGCATTCAAGCCTTTCATTGTCTTACATTGACCTCTGTGGAGTGGAGATGAGTTTTCCTCTAAGAACATGTTAACAAAAGAGCAGATTATTCAATTTATTACTAACCACCTTACACTTTGTTAACAAATTGAGAGGATGTTGTTATAGACTACTCAAACAAAGACTTAAATAATTCTTCCAATTCATTTTAATCTTTTCAAAATAAAGCAAATGTTGTAGGAGTTACTACATTCCTACATTGTGCCAAATAACATCACAAACCTGTTCTGACGTGTTTCTGCAGATCTGAATTAACACAAATAACTCAGAACAAACCTCGGATTTTGACACAAATATTCAAAGCTTATTTATGAGATATCGAAAGAAAATGAAAAATAAAAAGACTAAAATACTCTAGCTTATAATATTACTAATTAATGTTATGTATTTATTATTGATTTCATTTTTTTTTTTTTAACAGTGACTATGTTATGTTAAAGGTTTAATTTTCATTAAAAAGTGGGTTAATGCAAAAATTATTTTAAAACATTATTTTAATTTATTTCCTGTAGCCTATGTTTAAAGGCAGAAGGCATGTTGCATTTAAGATTTAAACTCGTACATTTCGTTTAAATAATCTCATAATAAATTCACGGACGCAGCAACTTATTTATATAATATTAGCTATATAAAAAGTAAATTATTATAGTTTATTATTTGGAAACTTTTATGGAAAAATACTTAAAAATGCGAATTTGGTGCCAAAATAAGTTAAAATTAAGTTATTTAAATAGCCTAAATAATTTGATCGTGAAATATGTTTCTTCCACAGTAGACGACATAGTCCTCAATGTAATGTGTTGGAGTCTAAATATATAAAAAACAATGCTTGAATTTCTTCTTCAGTAAGTTTGGTCAGTAAGTCCCCTCCCTCAGATTGTCCCCCTGTCCTAGAGCTCATTAATATTTGGGTCCATGGTTCTTTGCAGGTGTCTTAAGTTCTCACGTCTGTTGGATTCTTGAGGTTTTATCAGCGGAACGTGCACGTGATGTTTCAGCTCTGTAAGTAGGCCTACATTATTATTTTTATAATTATATAAAAATCCTCATGACTCTGTGCATTGGTTTAATTGATTTAATCTCAATTATATTCAGACATTTAAATCTCTATGTTATTATTTTAGATTCATGTGTTGCTAAATGGATATAGCTGTGAAACAGGCCTACTTTCATTAATACAAAAAGTATAAAGTTATATAATGCTTAACATAGCTAATATATTATTATTATTATTATTATTATTATATGTGATATTTTTGCTTATAAGAGCATTACGTGTAGTTATGAAAATGATTTGTCATTTGTTGTCGATTAATCAAAGATTAAGCGGTCAGTTTGTCTTTGGGTTGTTGTCGGTTTGTGTATTATCATTCAGGGAAATTATTCGGGCATTGTCTTACACGACAGATCTCCATGAATATAGTTGTTGTCTTCTGTTAAATTCATTGTATTTGTAGCTACAAATCAAGTTTTTTGCTTTCATACAGAAATATTTCAATCCTTTATTTTTTCGTTCTGAACCAAGTTCAGGCAATTTATACAAGAAATAAACCAAACTAGTACAAATGACACACAATAAATGACTGTGACAAATAAAAATGTGAGGGGGGACCGTGTGGTATTTTATATATTAAAAAAACAATACCGAAAATACTGTAATCTGAGTAAATAAAAGTGTACACATCAGAAGTAGCCAAATCACACATTTGTAAATGACAGCACAGACCAACTCTAAATTAATTTAAAACAGTGCTTTTAATGAAAAAGCTTAGCTATAGTGGTTCATTACATGGCTCTGAAGGCAAGGTCCTCATTCACAGATATAGAAATATATAGAAACATTGCATATAGGATTATTTTTACAATTTTCCAGGATTCTATCATTTTTATTACGACTATAATATATTATCATTGTCATAATGCACACCTGAGTCAATCCAAACACTCTCCATGTCAAACCCTGATTTCATATGTTAAGGCGCATTCACAGTTTTGGAACAATATATCTTAAATAAATTTTGTTCTACTAAACGAATAATATGTGCCATCCATCTAATTACAACTGTATCCCACAGTACCAAGGGATTAAAAACATAATCGACATTTTTTAATAAATACAAAAACATCAATAACAAATAAATCGTCGAGCTATAAATAATACTTAAAAAAAGATAAACAAACACATACAGTTAATGCCTTTGGCATGACATCTTACTACCATTAAAAATCATTTGAGATCTTAAATAGACAAAGAAAAATACAGACAGACTAATAGTCCTCAGGAAAAGGAAAGCTTGCACGTTTCTTATCGAGGTTTTGAATGCTTATAATTTTGGGATATTTCCATTAGAGAGATCGCGTAACGCTCAGCTGAGGAAAGTATTGGGCGCAACCCGTTTATGTTGAGACAAAAGACCACCCGAAACAGATGATGTAAAGGACGGTAAACTAGTTCTTAGGGAATCGGACAGCAAAGAGGACGGAGAGCTGGAGATGCCGTAACCCGGTGCGCTCGGCAAAGTCTGCGGCTGCTGCGCTCCCGGTACAAAGTACCCATTGTGCCCTGATAATAATCCAGCAGCCGGTGACACACCGTATCCGTTTGGCAGGTTGATACTCCCGGTAGAGGCTCCCAGAATAGGGCGAGACATTTCCCCGTTACTAAGAGACTCAACGCCGGGGAGTAAAGATCCGTAAGCGTGTCCATGGTTTAGAAATCCGTGCGTGGATCCGTTATAGTGCGAATGATGCAATGGTAAGAACGGAGATAGCTGCCAGTATAACGGGTTACTCGGGCGTTCACCCAACCCGAGACCGAGGGGCGCAAAACGTAGTCCCCTTTTCATCACCAACTTGCCTCTGGATGTCGCCGAACGGCGCCGCAATTTGCCTGTCGTGCCACCGATGAAAACATCATCACTGGAGGGATCCAGCATCCAATAGTTTCCTTTCCCAGGGTCATCATAATGTCGTGGCACTTTGACGAAGCATTTATTGAGGCTCAGATTGTGCCGAATGGAGTTCTGCCAGCCCTGCTTGTGTTCTCGATAATACGGAAAATTTTTCATGATGAACTCGTAGATGCCGTTTAAAGTCAGTCGCTTTTCTGCACTCTGTCTAATGGCCATCATGATGAGCGCATTGTAGCTGAACGGCGGCTTGTCAAATTTCCCATTTTTCCCCTTTTTAGAGGGCTGCTCCGGGGTGTCTGCGTCTTTCTGGTCCTTTTCGAGAAGTGCAAGGTCCATTTGGGCTGGTTCTGGAGATTTGTCTAGATCCTGTACAGCAGACGGGCTGCAGCGACTCTCTGTGCCCTCATTCGCGTTCGGGCTGTCAAACTTGGATGGGAGCAGGAGACTTTTGATGCTAAACGATGTCGACTTCTGCACCATGGTCGGCTCACTGGGATCCCCCATGCCAGGCGAAAAACAAACAAAAAAGACCAGTTTCTTGCTTTAAAACAGCTTAGGTCAAACGCGCAACGATGGAGACATTGCGTGCATGACGCGCAGAGGTGGTCTTCAGAAATTAGTGATTAAGCACGACTCAGTCTTACTACCTCATTGTAGGAGGAGCTCTTGGTTTGCTGGAAACTGTACAGTCTCAGACGAGCCCGCTGTGTTGCTGTGATCAATCCCTCAAAGCGCCACTCGGTCCATAATAATGCGCGGACAGTGAGGAGTCGCTTACAGCAGTCCACTAATGCGTCTCTTGTGCGTCACAGATCGCGTAAACTGAATGGGAGGGACGAGTAATGTACACAGATGATCTGAGATACACTAAAATATACCAATCATTAATGATAAACTCCTTTTAGATAGAATTAAGATTCTGATTTGAGTTTAGATGAGCAATCATTAAACTTCTATAAGTTTCTGATAACATTTGCGATGTTTTGTGCAATAAGAAAATACGTAAATAAATAAAATGCTGAAATAGGCCTCTGGAGATGAATGAAGACCGCTTATAGTGTCCTCAGGGATCAACTGATCCCCGTTCAGAACTTCTGCTGTTTTTTATCTGTAATTTTTCATTTTAAATAAACCTGAGTTCCTAATTCTTTAAATTTTATAAATGACAGTCAAACATTAATGCGTTCAGTTTCTATATTTATATTGCTGACATTAAGTAAATGGACATTTACTACAGATATTTACAGAACTAAAGAGTTCTGCAGTTAACGTGTACATAGATGTATTTGCAGGAAATTGATTTGCGCAAAGGAAGAATGATTTGTTTATTATTGTAATGATAAACATTATAAAATTGTCAGATTGTAACATAAACACTTGTTGTTTGTATTGATCAGTTAAACTTATTCACATATGTGTCAGGAAAATTCTGCTGTAATCTCATTTTTATTTTCCAGTTTGTTCACTCATGCTGTGGCAGTCATGTTTGTTGATATTAAATATAAAGTTGGTTTGGGGCGCTTAGTTTTAATTTGTTTGTGGTTAATTGTTTTGTACGGAAGGTGTAGTCATGCGTTCTGTGCCAGCGAGTAATAAAACAGTGTAATACAATTAATAAACCAAATAAACTAAAAAAAAAAATAGTTTGATAACATTGATAAATAATATTTGTTATAAATAATAAAAAACAAAAGGCATATGTCTAGAGGATATTGAATGTGGTTAGTTTAGAGCAGGTAATATATAACCGTGAAACATTTTATACAATTAATCTATTATTATTATTATTTATTATAGTGGGTTATACATTATATGTGTCTGGTAAAATACTTATATCATTATTAAATAAAAATGATATACATTTGATACATATGTATTCATTTAGCAGAGGTTTTGATCCAAATACAATAATACAAATAAGACAGCATTAAACATTTTGTTATTTTGATTTTTGAATCACATTTAATCTATTACAATAATTAATGTTATTTTAAATGAAATACGTCTTGAGAAAGTCGATTTTACATTATAGCTGTCTCGGCCGTTTTAAACACGATTTAATGTTTCAAATCAAATAGGTAAACCTTTATTCTGTAAAAAAAAAAAATCCTTTTTATTGATGGTAAAGTAGGAGGAGTGCGTGATTACAGAGGCTGTCAGGCCACTAACTTAAACTTCAATATAACCGAGTTCTGTATACGGAGTGTTTTAACTTTCAAGTTTCAAACTTCTGTCAAATCTGAACGAATTTTTTCTTCTATAATTCAAACTTTATATCATAACTTGTATAGTTATAGTGTTTGTTTCTGTGGACTGGTTGAGTGATGTTTTATTGTTTAGATAAACTGATGAAGAAATAATTTGGATACTGATCTTAACAGTAACAGATAACCTTTTGATAGATCAGATTAATTATAAGAAAACATTTGTAACAGAAACATATTAGTGGCGTAATATAAACCACGCCCATTTCTTTATAATGATATCTTACAGTTTTTTTCGATTGCTAAACAACAGTGGGCACCACTGGAGCTACATGTGCAAAACTCTAACTACAGTCTGCAATACCAAAAGTCACCTGAGCTAAACTGTACATATCACCTGCAAAACTCACTTCAAGCAACACAACTCTAAACACATGACTCAAAACAGCTTAGTGCAGCCAAACACTAAACACAACCCTCACTGAGATAACACACACTGTCACTCACAACACACTGAGAGGAAAAACACTAACATCAAACACCAATACACAAAATACTAACTTTTTATCTTTACAGTTTCAACAATTTCAGTGACGTCATACAAAGTAATGTTTTCTTCAAAAAATTATTTATTTATTGATTGATTTATCACATGATTTATTGAAATTTTTAGAACAGAACAATTCTTTAAGGTAAATGAAAATTAGCAGTTTGCTTCAATAGTTTGTAGTAATTTATGGAATTACAGTAATGAGAAAAAAAGGTAGAAATTAAAAGTACATACTGTAATTCAAACAAATAAATGAGGGGCTAATCCTGCCTCTCTCTAGCATCAGGCCACTACCTGCCACCCTGCCCCCTCACTCGAACTGATTTTGCCAAGTGGTTGATGTCCTCAGGGCAACATTATGTTAACCCTGGAACAACATTTCAATCAACCAATCAGATTTCAGAAATAAGATTATAGTTTGTTTTACGTAAATTTAAGCTTACAACCAAGATTAGCTGTTTCTGGACCATTGTTTTTTACTTATCATGTCCCTCTGATTTTAGGGTTTGGTTATGGTTAGGGTTGGGGTTTGGGGTAGGTTGGGGTATGTTGCCCTGAGGACATCAACCACTTAGCAAAATCAGGAGAGCCCTTCTGCTTCCACAAACCCGTCATGTCCTAAATTTGTCTTTCTGAGCTATACCTATCATAATTTTTATATATATATATATATATATATATATATATATATATATATATATATATATATATATATATATATATATATATATATATATATATATATATATATATATATATATATGAAATTGGAATTTATATTTATATGAAATTGCAATCAGCAGTGTTTGAAAGGCACAAGGCTGAAATGAATTGTGTTTTGAATGTGTGGTTCACAGTTTTGACAGCAGTGTGTTAGCATTTGAACAAAGTGCTGTAAATCCACAGTGTTGTGCAGGTTGTGGTTAAAGTCATGGGATAAGTGTGTAGAGTTTTGAAAACTGTGTTCAAGCAATGAAAAATGAACTAGAGTTTGGTCCACATGAACTGCTGCTGTGCAGACTGTAGTTAGAGTTTTGCACATGTGACTCCAGTTGTGCCCACTGTCGTTTAGCAATCGAAAAAAACTGTAACTCAGTAAAGTAGTAAATGTAAACTCAGTAAAGTTTATAATGTTAAATTATATCTTTACTACTGCACATGGATAAAAAATATATTTGTTTTTGTTTTTTGGGGTCAAACACAGGATCAAGGTCAGCCATTGTAAAAATTGCAGTTTATAATGACCATGAACCCCCCCCCTCACACACACACACACACACACACACATATACATACAGGCCTTCATGTAGATGTTTATGTCCATGCAAGCACATCCTCAGGCTTTGTTTGAAATCATTTGCTAAATGATTTAATGCCAAATCAGACACTAACACACACATGCACATGAGAAGGACACACACAGGGTTCAGTGAAAGTTCACATTACAGTAAAGGTACCAGAAGATCTTCAGGCGATATAAACCCCCTCTGTGGACCTGTCCTGGATTTCAGATGCTCATTTGCTCTGATACCAACATTTCCCAGTAGGAGCTTCACATTAATGGTTCTTCAAAAATAAAATACTCACATGACTGCGTACAGTACAACCTGCTTTACTGCTAAAGTGTGTGTGTGTGTGTGTGTGTGTGTGTGTGTGTGTGTGTGTGTGTGTGTGTGTGTGTGTGCGTGCGTGCGTGCGTGCGTGCGTGCGTGCGTGCGTGCGTGCGTGCGTGCGTGCGTGCGTGTGGGTGGGCGTGCATGTGCGTGTGCAAAATACAGCCAATATAAGAAATAAACATGTGCAATTGTATGTGGATCTGTAAAAGATGTCAGAGTGGTGCTGAAATAATGATCACATATCCGGTATCAGTATTTCCCACTTATTAAGCGAAATGATCTCTGTTTAAGTTGTTCTCTCTCTTCTTCTCATTTGTTTTCATTTTAGTTTCAATCAGAGAACTGTTTAAAGATCAGTGTGAGTTTAGTTGTAAATGAGGATAAACAGATTAACTGTGTGTGTTTGCTGGTATTGTTGTCATTTACAACATTTACATATTTTCCTTCACATCTGTCTGTCTGTCTGTCTGTCTGTCTGTCTGGTCTGTGTTGCATTATAAATTAGGAACAAACAAGTCTTAAACAAGATACAGTAATAAACTTGACCTCTGTTTAATGTGTTTCACAACATGTTTGGACCCTGTTTCATAGTACTGCATATTTTATATGTTTGCTTTATGTGACAACACTAAAAGTTTGTTAAATAAACAGAAATGTGAACACTGTAAATTTCTATTTAAATTATCATTACTATTTTAGAGTAGATAATTATTATTGCATATCTTAAATAAAATTAACCTAAACATGTTCTTAAAAAATATTATTTTCTTTATTGTCCTTACTTAAAACGTTTTTCATTAAAGAAAGTTCCCAGCACAAATCATCTAAAATAGTTTGTTAACTGTTAATTTACAGGATTACTGTTTTACTGTTGTTGTCACTGTTGTAGTCCCTTAGGGTTCATTTTTAACTAAATGGTGTATATATTGTACTGCTAAAGTTGTTTATCTGCATTCAGTTCTTAATAAATTAGCAAACTAAAACATTTGGTCTTTCTGTCCACTAAATATTTTCAGTTGTCTGAGTTTATTTATCAGGCTCTTGAGGAACAGGCGTCTGATCTCTGGATTAGTTTAATGCTAACAGATTGCTTACGAATAAATAAAGATGTGTATACACTATAAAGGATAACAGGTTTAATGAATGATAAATAAAAATATGCTGCTATTTGGATTTTTGATATGCTGCAGCAAAGTATTATGAGGTCAATAAAATGATATTGTACAAGCATTATAGAAGATAGATTGATATAAGCACAAGTGTGATATCACTTTATACCATGGAGAAATCCAACAGCCCTAATGGAACGTCAGACTTAAAAAAAAACTAAAACTGGGGCATGTTTGCGGTGGATTTTACAAAGCCTTTAAATCACAGAGAGTTTCAACCAAAACAGTTTTAGAGAAACACAAACAGTAGCAGATGATTGAAGACCAGAATCAGTGAGATTAAATTTATTAACTGGTTAATCTGAAGTGATTATTAACAATAAGTGATTAACGCAACAACAGGCAGTTAGGCATGTAAATGTTTGTATGTGTGTGTCTGTATGTGTGTGTTTGTTTATATACTTGTACTGTTATCATTCTCATCTGTGGATTATGGGTCTGGTGGGCATTACTGCCTCAGAACAAATCAACAAAATTGTGTGTGTGTGTGTGTGTGTGTGTGTGTGTGTGTGTGTGTGTGTGTGTGTGTGTGTGTGTGTGTGTGTGTGTGTGTGTGTGTGTCGCTGCTTAATCACTGGCCTGTAAATCTGCACAGCTGTGATACTTGAAAATCCAAAGAGAAAGAGAGCGTGTTGTAAAGTCTTGAAACATTGCAGTTTGATATCTAAATCAGATATGGTGTGGAGAAATACTAAATGTATAGGAAATTTAATGATTCAGCTAAAAACCTTCACAAAGAAAGTTATTTTCAGATTTGAAAAGTTCTTGATATTTCATCGATTGTAACTAACTAAAGTATAACAGTCTGAGCTTTTCACAGATAAGAGTTTGTAGGAGAATTTTAGGCAAAATTTTCCTCTCATTTAATCAACAGCACTTTTCTCATTTTGTTTTGTTTTTAAATTAATTTGAGATTAAGTATAAGTCTAAATAATTCTCCTATTGACATTAACCTTGACCTTTGATTTGTGATTTTTAAAGCATGCAAAGAGTAATCCATTTTCCTCTTGTGAATATATGACATGTTAAAACCTGTTAAAAACACATAACCTGGCATGTGTTGGGTCTAAAATCTGTCAGATCCAAATGTCATTGGTTTACTGAAAGGATTAGTCTGTCAAAATATATTTAAACCCTTGTTGTATGCAAAGAAAAATACATCTTTAATAAAATGTGAATGTTTTTGTCTAATCTAATCTGTTATGTCCAATCATAAACATACTAGATTATAAGATAAAACTGTGGCTTGTAAGATAAAGATGTGAATAATATTTAAATCTCATCAGGATGTGAGAAGAGAGATTGCGTGTGTTGGCACATTTCAGAAGCTCATTAGTTTTGCTTATTTCTGTAATCTTGTTTGGTTTTTAATCATTCTGAAGGAAGATTCAATTGTTTGTTTTAAAGTATTTTGATGTCATTTTATTAAAATATCTTATATTGACAAATTATTTTTACGATTGTTGTTTAATCATAGCTTCGTAATTTGTACAATTCAAGGAGATTTCAACAAATCTATTACTGAAATCTGTTGAATAAATCTAAATGTATCATTATTACATGAAATTCTGCTGCTTCGCCTGCGCGTCATGCTTTATAAACTCTCGCGAGATTCAATCCACCACAAACGCGCTTCTCCTCTAGGCGGCGCACTGCAAATGTAAAAACGTGTTTTTGGTTTATTTAAAGCATTTAAACACTAAACGTGTTGTCGTGTGTATGTATTATTCATGAATGTTTGCGTTTGTCTTAATAACAGAAACCCAGCCATAGCAATAACATTGGATCAAACCATATTAAATCTTTTCGCTGTCATTGATTGGTCAACTTTAACGTGCGCTGAGAAAAGTATCAGATGTCACGTGACCAGAGTACGTCACTTTATGAACTGTTTTGATGAGTGGTGTTATTTTTCTCATCAGAGGCGACATTATTCGCGTTTATTTATGACTGTCGGTCAGTTAAACCTCTGCTGGATCTCTCTCGCGCTTCTCACTGTTGTCATAGTGTTTGTCATGTCTTCAAAGACCGGGGAAAAATACATTTCTGTAGATTTTGAGATATTCGGGAATGTTCAGGGTGGGTATGGACATGGTTTGCAAACGCTTTGCAGACCTTTATTCACTCCCCGCCTCTAAAAATAGCCGCGCACGATCCTAAAGTTTATTTTTAATCTTAAACTTCTTTGCACTTAGCAGTGTTGGCTTTTGATTGTTCTTAATGCCATGCATGATAAATGTGAATAACAATTAGAAATGTATTTTGTAGTTTTTCTAAACAAAGAAATAAAATGTACATTTGCGTTAAAATATCTTTCCTTTGTTTCAGGTGTTTGTTTCAGAATGGTAAGAAACATCTGGGTAAAGCACACCCAGAAAGTAGTTGAACTTGCCAGTTGGTTTTTTACCTGCCAAGATAATAAAACCACGATGGTACTCTTTATTTATGGTGCATAATCATCAATGACATTATCATCTGATCTCATCCCTGTACTGTGCTATCACCATTTGCATTTATTCATTTAACAGATGCTTTTACATGAAGCAACTTAAGTAATAGTGCATTTCATTTTGCCTTAGTAGGGAAAGAAATAGATAAAAAAATCTACCAGCTACTAAATGTTTCATGTGTTTGACTTCAGTATACAGAAGACGAGGGCAGGAAGTTAGGAGTGACCGGCTGGGTGAAGAACACGAGACAGGGAACTGTGATTGGACAGGTTCAGGGACCCCCTGAGAAAGTCAAAGAAATGTAAGTGTGCCTCCTTCTTTTCAATGTTTTATTTAGAAAGTTCATGCTTGTTATAACTAGGGTTATCAAAAGATTAAGATTAATCATGATTAATCGCATACAAAAATAAATGTTTGTGTTTGCATAATATATTTGTGTGTATATTGTGTTTAATTATTGTGTATATTCAAATACACACATACATGTATAAATGTAAGAATTTTTTTATTTATGTATATATTTTTATTTACATATAATATAAAATATAAATAAATACATATATACATATAAATGTTTCTTAAATACATACATGCAAGTGTTATTACACATATATTATGCAACCTTTTATTTTGTATGTGATTAATCACGATTAAGTTAAATTAACAGCTCTAAGTGGCGGTTTCCCAGACAGGGATTAGACTAGTCCTAGACTAAAATAAATGTAAGAGCTGTCCGAACTGAAAACAACTTAAATATCTTAAATACATCAGTGCTCTTTGTTTTGCCTCAAAAGTAATGTTTTAATGCATGTTTGTTCAAATTAGTTATATTTCCTAATTAAACTAAGGTCTAGTCCTGGCTAAGCTAATCACTGTACAGGAAACCACCCCATAGTGATTGATAGAGAGATTTGTATTCCCATAACTTTTGATATGAACAAGCTTCAATAACATTAACTTGTGCAGTGCTTCTTTTAACCAGCAGATGGCGCCCGAGCTTCAGTCTTTATTTCATGGAAGAGTCTAGAAAGATCTGATTGTCACAGTGTTCAAGAGCGTAAAAATGTAAACTCACATTTCTTTTCAAGAGCAAAGCCCACATTCACCTGCGCTGTGATAAATGTAGACAACAGAACAGATTGTGCACAAGCACTGCTGATTCAGCATTCAAAAGCTTTTGTGCGTTAAAAGCTTTTGTTGTGTTGCCTGTGAGTGAGCTGGAGTGCTTTTGTGTGCAGTAGTTTGAGAGAAAACGTGTGTGTGTGTGTGTGTGTGTGTGTGTGTGTGTGTGTGTGTGTGTGTGTACCTGGTAATTATCACGTTGTGGGGACCAATTGTCCCCACAAAGATAGGAATACCAGTGTTTTTGTGACCTTGTGGGGACATTTTGATGTCCCCATGAGGAAACAAGCTTATAAAACAAACAAGATGATGTTTATTGAAAATCTAAGGTACAAGAAAGGTTTCCTGTGATGGTTGGGGTTAGGGAATGTGGTAGGTAAGGGGAATAGAATATACAGTTTGTACAGAATAAAATGCATTACGTCTATGGAATGTCCCCACAAAACATGGAAACCAGAATGTGTGTGTGTGTGTGTGTGTGTGTGCGTGTGTGTGTGCATGTGTGTTTGTGTGTTAGTGTCTGTGGGCGTTCACAAGTCTTCAGTCCCTCAGGCTGGGTGGGTCCTGGATTGATGATGTCATGATGTCACTCAGGGTGGGATACAGCACAGGGGCGTTGGGTTTATGACATCACAGTCATATATATGAGGCACACCTTCACACAGACAATGAGAGCGTCCAGCCCGGCTGTCTGTCCTAATGTTAGTCTGCAGTATTTACAGTAGATGTGTAGAATGTATACTATTTAGAGTATGTATACAGTAGAGCACACCTCCCATTTCTAGCGTAATGAATAAACCAAAAAAATGATGTTACACATAAACTCTATTCTGAATCATTATTTGATCCTGTTTACAAGACGAGTTTAGCAATTTTAATGTAAACGCAAAATAACTAAATGTAGATGTTTCGTGTGTGCTAGTCCTTAAAATAAACAGCAATGTAGCAAAGTGCAGCTTGAAATGTTTTTGGTTGCATAAAGATCATGCATGATATTGTCAAATACTGAATACTGTAGACAGTAGATATATGAGTTACCCTCAGGGTCATTTCCTTAAACTCACAATACATCACAGCTTAAGTAAACACAGCAGGAATGTTTCACATGAAGTTATTTCTACTTTGTACAATTTATGGACTCACAGCTGTGTGTGTGCTTGTGTGTTTTAGAGAGAAGTAGTATTAGCTAAAAGACATTAGTTTAATTTCTTATTCATCCAGACAAAAACTGCTTTAAAATCACTTACCCTTACCCACTCAGATTGATTAAATACACTCTGAATGTATTTGTATAAAGCAAAGTTTCTCACATTGAATTTTCCCAGGTTTAATATGAAAGTCTAAACTTCTAAACATAAAATCTCTTTGTAGAAATTTTTTGTAAAGGAAAGAAAATACAGTTTATCAGTTAAGGGGGCAGGTTGTCACAGTGGGTAATTTGAGAAGACCTTTTTTAAATTGTTAATATACAAAACTATGAACCATCAACTCACAGAAATAATCCAGATTTAAGTGTGATGTGAATCAGGTGTTTAAAATCAGACTTTTCCATGTTTAAGTGCTATAATTGGGTCCCCAGTGCTTCTATCAACCTAGAAAATGAGATAAAGATCAGTAACTTAGTTTTGGTAAACCATTTTCTGCAAGCATGTGAAAAAATAGCTCATTGAAAATTGTCTCCCCTTGTGATGTCAGAAGGGGCTCTTATTATAATAATACTACCCCTTAATCTGCACTATCCAACCACAGCACTGACATTTAGTGCAGAGATCAGCTCATTTGCATTTTAAAGGACACAAAATGTCAGGGTCCTGCCTAGGAGTCTTGTGTTGTGTTTGTATTTAAGTCATGGTGGCAGGGTTCTGGCAGTCCCAGGCATGAGCCTCCGGTGTCTTGTCTTTTGTCCCCGCCCCCTCGTTCTCCTGCTTATTATTAATCATTGGTTTTCTCCCATCACCTGTTCCCGCTCGTTATGTTGTTTGGTGTTTTTCTATTTAATGTCATTGTGTCCTTAGTTCTGTGCAGGTTCATTGTGTTCTGTGCTCGTGTTTCGTGTACGTTTATAGTTTATCGTTATCAAGTCAAAGTTTTTGTGTTATTTGTCAGTTTCATGTTTCATGTTGTGTACCCCCCTGTGGGTTTTTGTTTTGTAAAATAAAGTATTTTCTGTTTTCCCCCCGACATCGTTTGCGTTTCGGTTCATCTGTTCCCCAAATCCTCACACAAAAACTGAACATTTTTATTATAGCACATTATAATAAATTAACTATATGTTTTTTGTTTTTTTGCCAAAACTTCACATATGTACTCTGGGGACACCAAAAATATATTTGACATTTTACAAAAGTCTTGAGAAATGTCCCTTTTTAAAGAAATTGTGCACTTGTGTAAATGAACCTAAACATTCACGTTACTGTTACTCTGTGACAACTAATCCCTTTCATTTGAAGTTGAATATCTGCACACTGCAGAGTCGGTGACAGATGCCCTTTAAGACATTTTTAGCTTTTTCTCTCCAGTGAGACCCATGTCCTATTTACTTTAGATACACAACCTAGAAACTCTCGCTGAGCTGCTGTGTGTGTGTGTGTGTGTGTGTGTGTGTGTGTGTGTGTGTGTGTGTGTGTGTGTGTGTGTGTTGTGTGTGTGTTTGTGTGTGTGTGTGTGTACAGATAAACTCCTCCCTCACATTCCAGCTGGTGAGCAGAAGATGAGAATGAACAGAAATGTGTTTGCTCATTAAATATTTAAACAGACGGATGGCAACCCTACAGGCTCCGCCCTCTTTGGTGTCTTTCCACATTCCTTGTTTTCCTCATTGTTATCTTCCTTTGTGTCGTACGTTTGTTTTAATAACAGTTTAATTCTGTCATTTTCATTGTATGCATGCACTTGTTGGTTTGTTTGTGTAGTTAAGATGTGTGTGTGTGTTTGTGTTTTGGGTTGGGCTGTGTTAGTGATGTTGCTGAGACTGTAGTTCCCAAAGGAGCGTCCCCAGACATCCTCTCGCCTCTCCTCACTGCTCCACCCATTCAACACAAGAGCATCAGAACCATAACAGCGCTCATTACAATAACACATGTTCTTTATGACTTTATACATGAGCTGCAAAGATGAAATAAAAACCTTGATCAATCACAGACAAAAATCCATTGTCATTTATCAATGTATAAACTACTGACCGTGGAGTTTTAGTCTAAATCTAACATGACGTTCTTGGTGTTAAACCGGATCAGGCGAGAGCGTCTAGTGGATTGTTATTCAGGTTTATTATGGAAATGACATTCCTTCCTATCACCGTGTGTGAATGTTATCTGACTTCCTCACCAGGGGTTAAAGAGAGAAACTCCTTTCCTTAATAATACAAACAATGAAAACTATAAAACCTGGAGTGTGTATGAGAAAAGCAGGACAGTATGATAGAGGATTTTGGGAATAACAGAAATACCTCTGTGTTTTAGGTGAAATGTTAGCTTGATGACTTTATATTTACAGATTTGTATTTGTTTGATTCTTTTTATTTTTACAGTTTAGCAGGGTTAACAGATTGAGCTTTACCAGACGCTGCCAACAAAACAATTTGTGTAAAATTATTTATTGGTCAAAGGGCCCAAATGGGTTAGGTTTTTATTTGAGGAAAAGTCTGCTGTAAAAGAATTGTAGGAGAAAGCAAAATGTAAGATAGAGAGAATTTTGGTCACTTTTGGTGAGAAGTTACCCAGTACAGTAGTGTAACATTTGTGTAATAAAAGTGGAATGTGTAGTTTATTGCATATAAACACTAATGCGATACAGTCTGTGCTCTTTATCCTGTTGCAGTGTTGGATTTCTGTGAACCGCACCCATTTAATGAGTGAAATAACTCCTCCAACACAGATCCAAAACAAACCACTTGATTTTCTGCAGTGATTTCTGGCTTTCGTTTCTGATAACCCCAGATAACCTAAACTCCTCTGTAAGCTGTCAGTCCAGCAGCTGCTTTATCATAGGGGCTGTTTATATTCTCTTGCTGAAGAGATTTTGACAAACTCCTCCTCTTCCTGGAAGCCCCATTACAGAGCTGAATATTGGTCAGTCATGCAGATGCTCTGACTCCACTCTCTTATCCAATATGAGATCAACGCGGCGCTCCATAGGGAAGAGTAATGCATTTAGAGCTCTCTCAGGAATATTACAGGAGAGATTTTGTCTGTCCGTGTTCACTCAGAGAGAGAGAGAGAAAGTGTGTGTGTATTTGTGTGCATTAGTGTGTGTGTGTGTGTGATTGTGTGTCTGTGTGTGTGCGTGCATGCATGCATGTGTGTGCGCGTGTGTCCATGTATGCCACACCCTTGTTTTTGAGAGAAGATGAAAATGGAGGAGTATTTATCCTCTTCTACTCATTTGGTCTGTTCCATTAGTTAACATTCGAGGATTTGTCGCACAAGCATGCAGTGTGTTTATGATATTTTACTGTGCTTTTTGCACCTTGCCACTCTCTGATTCAATGTATGTAAATTCTGCTCCACACTAGACAGAAAGTCATGGTTTAGACTGTGATAGATGATTTTTGGGTGTACTGTTTCTTAAATAATTTGACAAATGTCCTGTATGTGGACAGCGTTTAGAGTCAAACCATGACTTATTATCAAATGAACTTCTATTTATTTATTCTTTGGTCTGTTTTGTCTTTCTCATCTACAGGAAGTATTGGCTCAGTAAAGTGGGCAGTCCGAGTTCTCGAATCCACCGTGCTGAGTTCTCCAATGAGAGAGACATCTCCAAACTGGAGATTCATGGATTTGGCACTCGCTACTAAAACCCACCCAGTTTGTTCAGCAAAGTTTGAGTCCAGAGCAACAAACAAAGTCAGTGTTTCACAGACCACTTAAATTAAACCTGACCATAATTTATCCTGTATATTTATTAGTATATTTTTCTAAATATTAATGAATTATTTACTCCAAACAAAACACAAGTATGGAAGAGTTGCCAGTATTCTTTCATTTGAGTCATTTGTTCAAACTCATCCTGAAATATAATACATATAATAATGTAATAAACAAATATTGTGTATTATAAGTCCAATAAAGCTCATCAATGCACAAAAATATTCAACAGATTTTTATTCCAAATATCCATTTGAGTAATATAATTACGTTGGTCTCTCTGACTGTGATTTTTAGATATCATGTGATTTTGTAACATTATCCCTTTCAGAAGATGTTCATTTTACAGATAATCGACCAATCCCAGGCCTCCTCCACACTCATCATGGTTCTGTTTCCATGGCAAACCCATCCACCCTCACAGATGTCTCTTAAGGTGGCATCTGTACCAGGAATCAGTTTTATGCTGTCGAGTTTATTTCACTTTCTCTGGTCATAAAAACTGCATTTGCAATGATCCATTGAAAATAATCTAGTCAAAACTGCCCTTAAACTGTGTCTCCGACTGAATGTGTTCCCCCAGAGGCACAAATGCGTTCTCCTCCGGGTCCCTTTTATTCCCAGCATGCATCACTTCAGTAAATCTGCATGTGCTCTGGTTAGTGAGACAGGAATCCTCTTAGCTGACAGTTGTGAGATTAGATCAGAGGCTTAGTTTGGGGTTAGTGTGTCTGTGAATAGATGCCATGCTTTCAGACTGACCTTGGATCAGTGTGCTATACTCAAATCCCAGCCTTAAGCATTCTAAAAGAGTGGAAAAGTTGATCTAGAATCAGTATGAAATGACAATATCAGCACTGATAGACTGTGAAGAGTTAAGATCCGGTCCTCTGATGGGACTCTCTCTTTGTTTGAGATCTCTGTGTGTTTGTCCAGTGCATTGTGTCAAAACTGCAGCTCTCATTTACCCATGATGAATTTACAGAGACTGGAGTGAACCAAACCCCAAAATCTATTTAGACACTTGACTCACATTTAGAAATGTCATTGCATTTGACACATATCATGTCTTTCATTTTAAAGAAAAATAACACAAGAACAAAAATAAGAGTTCTGATAATGATACCATGAGCATCAAACACGATTGTTTCCTCCTTCTTATGTAAACCTCGTGCATGTAAAAGACCGCTGGAAAACAGACCAATCTCAACATAACACAAACTGTGACATTACAGTCCAGATGTACACCACAACATTAAATTAATTACAATGTTGTTACAATGCTAATAACAAAGTTGTGACTTTTAAGTTAGCGTTATATGCTAGTTAATGCTATATGCTAGTTAATGCTATATGCTAGCGTTTAGGCTGAAGTTCTACTATTGACGTTACAGTTACGTTTTGCAGGTCCATACTGAAAAAAAACACAAACTTACCACTCAGAAACGTCCATTAACAATCTCCAAACAATTGATTATTCCTCAAAATCTGATCCAGACTCAAACATAAGATCTGTTTACACACACACAGAGCGACTGAAAAAGAAACAGCCAATCAGAACAGAGCTCAACATTATTATTCATGACTCTTTTAAATAAGGTAATAACAGACCATTTCATTATAAAGACAAATCCTAGGGTTGTAAATGGACATGAAAAACTGACTCTGGATCATTTTTGCACTTAAAAAAGCCACAATGTAACAGATTATTACAATAACTTTTATGGCATCTTTAAGCAAAACACTTCACAATCATTATTTTGGGTGTTATCTGATGTTTATAGTCCATGTAAAGATCTATAGATAGGACATCTGTGTACAAACAAATACTTTGTGAGTTCAGTTTTTATCTCCCAGCCTGATTTGCTAAGTTCATGAATCTAAGAATCAGGTAAAACGCTTTTAAGTTTCCTAAAAGCTTAAATTTTTAGAGTATGGCTGAATTGATGATGCTATTGTGGTTAAAATGGGTTTTATTTTGAGTGTTTTTAGGTTCCTCTGTGACTTAATAGACTTAAGGGTTAAAATAATTGGATCAGGGTTCTTGTCTTTAAACATGTTTGTCAAGCTCTTTATTAGATTTAAAACTGACCTGCTTAACATTTAATCTTACCCCACCTTTAAAGGGGACATATTATGAAAATCTGACTTTTTCCATGTTTAACTGCTATAATTGTGTCCCTAGTGCTTCTATCAATCTAGAAAATGTGAAAAAGATCAACCCAGTAATTTAGTTTTGATAAACCATTCTTTCCAAGCATGTGAAAAAATAGGTCATTGTAATTTGGCTCCTATTGTGATGTCAGAATAGGATAATACCGCCCCCTTTATCTGCACTATCCAACCACAGCACTGCCATTTAGTTCAGAGAGAAGAGAGTGAAAAGAAGGACTTGACAGCACAATTGAGTTTCAATTATAACAAACCACCATCATTGTGATCAGTGTTTGCACTTCAGCCGCTCATTTGCATTTTAAATGACACACCCAAAACGGCACACTTTTGCTCGGACCTAGATTAAGACTTAGTTTACATCTTTAAAAAAATCTCATAATATGTCCCCTTTAAGCATTAGATAATTTATCTTGCAAACTATGTTGCTCGTAATTTTTCATTTATTTCATTTAATTTATTATTGAATTATTTTAACAAAATGTAATGACCAGTATACTTGTAATGTAAAACAAACTTGCAACTAAACAGATAATGACTTTTTGATGAATCCATTACACTAAAATTATTATCCGTTATTCATAAACATTCATATGGTAATTGTAAAAAGCAAACTTGTCATGTTGATATTTTTTATTATTTTTTATTTTGGAAAGTTGAAAGTGATGTCACATGACCTGTAGTGATGTCACATGACCTGTTGTCATGTTGCCAGGCAACCGTTAGAAACTACAGCTCACACTGAGTGTAGAGAAACTTTATTCTTCATTTAATGGAAAAGCAAATGTACCAGCGAGCAGAAATATGTTTTCCTCGAAAGAAGAAGGTTTGGGGATCCTCCCAGTGAGTAACGTCTATTACTGTTCTGTTCTGTTTCTTCTTCTAGAGATTCGCATTCTAATGTTCTCTTTTCCAGCTCCAACACCTTCAGAATATTTGATGAAACCTTGCCAGATCATCTGGATCCAGCTGATGTCTATCAGAACTACAAATATCCTACAAGAGATCCAGAAGAGTATGAGCTGTTAAAAAGCCACAACACCCCACATCCTCTGAACGCCAAATTCATCAGGACAAACGTCAGATTCCTTAATGAACCCATCGCTTACATGGAGACGAGTCACACTATGGAGGAACAGGTAGAAAATTGACTAATGGGGTATATAATGACTGAGAATGGAATACTGGGGCAAGTTATTATTGCCAAACCATATTTCAATAACTGTAGGGTTTGAAGTCAAACAGTGGTTTCATATTAAAATCATCTGTTTTAAATATATATCATATTTGCTCCTTTTATTATGTCATGTGTTTTATTATTATTATTTTGCCTTTGCAGCTCAAGCTTTAAGCTCCCTTGACCAACCAGACAATCTCCTTAATTCTGACGGATATTTGATCAGACCAACCACATGTTTCACTTTTTAAACCCTTTGTAAAATGATTGTGTAATATGTCTACATTCTTCTGATGTTTAGCTGGAAAGCTCCATGTGTTCATGTTGACACACCTTGTTTACTCTACAGGACCTCAGAGGAAACACTCAGTGTTATCTAGACATTCACACGCCACATCTTTTTCTGGCGGTGGTTTTCTTTCTATTGATGTTGTCATGTCAGTATGAGAGGCGTGTGCAATGTGTGCACAGAAATATTACGGAACGCTGTCCACCCATTTCTTCAAAATCTCTTTTTTCTAATAATTTTTAAAAACGATTCTTTAAGACATAACATAAATTAGCTTGGAAGTTAAGTGCAACAATACAAACTTTTATTGGACAAGAATACTGAACCTGGTTTTTAATAAGTTTATGCGGTGATAAAAGACTACTAGTACCTCACAGGTGGTTTAGCTTTGGCTATCATACTATAAAAAATGAATTGTTGTGAAATACAAACAGACGTCACATTTGAGCATCATTGGGATGTGAAATGACTTCATGCTGTAGTTTCTCATATGAATGAATGATTATAGTGAAGTGTTTGTCAGGACAGCACATCTGGTGTTTGTCATAACCTTCAGAGATTTCCGCCGTCCTGGCTGTGACTCTTAACTGACCGGCCTTCAACTGCAAGATGATCTTATACAGCTGCGTTCAAACTTCATCATCACTATAATGCTCAACTCTTTGTCTGACTTTGAATGATTTCTTTCATTATTTACAAAACTTTCTTTAAATCTGTGTGACTTTGAAAACACAAAAGAATGTTTACCAGGTCTTTCTCATACAAATACTTTGATAGTCTGATGCTTTGACAACATTTTTCTTTCTAAACTTCTGTTTTGTGCACCAAAACAATATAAAGATTCTCATTGTGTCCTCCACAGAAGATAAAAATGCACGTTTTGTGTTATCAACATGTTTAAGGGTGACTGTAAGAAAACTTTTAAGGTGTTATTTCTTTAAATCTTTGCTTTCTCTCTCAGTGTCACAGATTGTTGACGCGGGGAGTCGGCGGGGTCCGGCACATTCCAGAAAGCAGCGGGGCCGCTGTTCCCCTCGGCAGGGACAGAAAACCTACTGAACTGAGAGAGAACAGATGTGAGAGAGAAAGAGAGAAAGAAAGAGAGAGACTATCCGTCCAGTAAGACCCCAGAGATGAACGTTCCCACAGACTGAGCTGAGGGGAATCCCACTACAGAGAAACTCTCAGAGCTCCAAACATGAATTTATACAGAATTTACATCTCTGTTGTTACTTTGAATCAACAATCAAAACTTCTTCACCGGTTCAGAAGAACAAACTCTAAACTTTCACATCTGTTTTGACATCATATTTGAACACATGAACTACATTACACATTAATGAGGTTTTCTCTTGAGATTTCATGTGCAGAGAGGACATTTACATAAAAGTCTTAAAGACGAAAACAGCTTAAATTTAAAGGTCAAAGAAAGAGTGAACAATGGTCGTAAAACCCACTGAGATACAATATCAGGGCTGCAAAAGCTCGACTGGCTTTAAGGGGACATTTCACAAGAGTTTATTAAGATGTCAAATAAATATTTGTTTTCCCCAGAGTACATATGTGAAGTTTTAGCACAAAATACCCCACAGATCATTTATTATAACATGTTCAAATTGACACTTGGATAGTGCAGATTAAGGGCGGTATTACCATAATAAGGTCCCCTTCTGACATCACAAGGGGAGCCAAATTTCAATGAGCTATTTTTCACATGCTTGCAGAGAATGGTTTGTCAAAACTAAGTTACTGGGTTGATCTTTTTCTTATCAGATTTTCATGTCCCCTTTAAGAAGATATCTGAGGATAAATAATTGAAATATTAAAGTGAGATTATTTCTGTGGAGTGTCCAGAACCAACAGCACATGTTCATGTTATTAAACAAACAGAATCCATGTGGATGCACCTGTAGTCCTGAAACAATAACAGACCCGACCAACAGGAAATCCATTCCGGTTTTTCCTGAAAATCATTCTTTATGAATTATAAATGTGTGATGTCATGCGTATAATGCTGCTGTGTGCTCTTCAACTGATGGAGAAGAATATGCTGATGTCTAAAGTGCTCTGCTTGCTTTTATAATAATACTCTGTTTATTGTCTGTAACAGGATTGATTCATTAAGATTACAAACCTTCACATTACAGGGTTTTTGTCTTTGGTCAGGTATGATCATTTGCTAATGTATGTTTTTGTAAGTTGGTCAGCTTATCAAATTTGGCACATTTGTTTGTTCTAAATCTTTAACTTATTCACTTAATCAAATGGATTATAAATTATACTAGTACTGGTCAGTGATATGAGAGATTAATCCAACAATGTGAGTATCTTCTGGATTGGTAGATTATTGAGTAAGAAGCGATCATGTCTGGTCTGCTTTGTTTTAGTTTAGTATCTTCAGATGATCCAGTAAAAGATTTGCTTGAATAAAAATTGACTCCTTAATAAAAAATATTTTATTATAGTTAAAAATAAATAGTAAAAAATAAATAGTTTTAAATATATTTTTTTAAATAGTTTTTTCAGACTGGGTCCATTTTTTATAATTTAAGTTAGTATTAAAAACCAGCAGAAAGAAACCATAATTAATAATGGATTAAAAATACAGAAGTGAGCCTGTCTGTATTTTTTATGTAAGGGATAATCCACGGCTAGCCATGCATTAAAGGGTTTTAATGCACGACGTAGAGGCGAAGAACCACCCGACGCGTAGCGGAGGGTGGTTGTCTCTGCGAAGTGCATTAAAACCCTTTAATGCATGGCTAGCCGTGGATTATCCCGCTTATACCTTGGTTATTTGCCAAGTTAAAGCTGTAAATAATGTTTACAGTGTAATTTTTTAACAGACGGGTAAAAATGACGGTCATTTTCTTAAGTTAAGGCTCGCACTCCATCCGCTTTAAATAAAGTAGTGCTGAAATAAAACCTGTGCACTTTAAAGAGAGACGCACTTATGTCTCGCTCGCTCGCTCGCTCTCTCTGCAAGTGTAACTGTGTTACTATGGTTACCAATGTTTATAGTAGCAGAATAATTTCTAACTGTAATCAAACTGACTGGAACTACCTGTGCATTAAACGGTTTTAACGCACACCTTCCAGCCAATCAGAATCAAGTATTTAAACAGACCATGGTATAAATAAAAATAAATACATTTCTGCATGTTTTAGTGAAGTATATAAATAAATGTATTTATAATAGCCTACATAAGAGAGAAAGATTGATAAATAGTGCAGTACAATTGTACAAAAAAAATCCCAGAATATTCACACCAGGCTATATATCACAGATATCCTAAAATAAAACCTACTGCAGAAATGAAGCCTGTGCCCAGAAGAGATGAAGAGTTAAGCCGGATCTAGTGTTATTCAAATGAATCGTTGAGATTATTATTTTGATGGACTCTATCTAAATGATTCGATCAACGTTTGCAAAAATACTGAGATGGTGGCATGGCAAAAAACCCTAATTTTCTTAACTAGTGTAACTTATCAAAAACATATAGATAAACAGTACCTATCCAAAAAACAACAACGCAGTAGTTAATCCCTAGTGATTGCTGCTGTAGAAAACCTAGTTTCGAGTCGAATCACTGAAGTGAATCGTGATCAATAAACAAATAAACAAAACGACTCATTTTACTGAATCGAGCTTCTCCGAACAAAAATACGCAACCTGCATTCAAAAGCAGCGAATTATTTAACAAAATGTAGTACAAGCAGTATTTAAACAAAAGATTTAACAACAAATATACACAAAAAAAATGCTACGGCCAGAAACCGCAAGTGAGAATCGACTCAAATGAATCGTATCATTGCTGCTACTATGCCGAGGGCATCCATTTTCATCCCATAGTAGGTGTAGTAATCCCCGCCCCGCTTGTCGGTGCAGCAGTGACGGGGAGGGAGGCAGTGCGCATCGGTCACTCCCAGCGCAACGCGTCGCGTCGCGTCCAGCCTCTCTCTCGCTCATTGCGCGCTGCGGACTCCAGACGCGGTGAAGTTCAGCACGCATTCTTTAATCGGTAAGTGCACACAATCCCCATTTCTCGCCATCATTTGTTTTATTATCAGTAAACCGACTGAAATGAGCTTGTTTTAGTGAGATTTTCCCACGATGAGGTGATGTTTTTCCACTACATACGTGGGTGGTGATGGAGCCCACATGAGGAGTTTGCGTCAACGAAATAATTCACATCGCCAGATTCAGGTGTATTATGCGCCGGAGCAGATTTACAGGCCTGAATGTGATGAAAATGCTTCGTTATTTCAGATTGCTGGTGTTTGTGGGTGGGAGTCGCGGGTTTGTGCTGTGGAATAACGGTACAGTAGAATATGGATGCAAACAGGCGTGGTCGAATCTTCAGACTCGAGGAAAGCGCAAACAGGCTTTTGCACAACCACCGTAACATAAACTGGTTTGATTGAGGTCCAATGTGTGATGGATTTGTTGATCAGTTGGTTATAAACAGGTAAATGTTGTATGTTAACGTCAGTGACCTCAATGGATTTTGATTTGGTGCCCATTTCCACTGCAGCAGACGCAACACTTCAAAGTGAAATCACAGTTTTACGCGTTGCATTGTCGCAGCGGGATTCGACTGTTTTATCTGCGCTTTTACACTTCAGGCGTCGCGTCGTCCGGACGCTCATTGCGTTTGTTTATCAATGATAATATATGAGTTTCACAGGTTACTGATTACAGTCTGAACTTCAACGCAGCTGTTAATGAATCTGATTATTTAGTAGTTTGTTTTGTGGTCGTTTTGAAAATATGAAGACTATGAAATGTCATACTGCATCACGAATGCGGCCTTCATTTTGTTTAGTTTTTTTGGGTGTGGGGGGGGGGGGTTATGGTGTGATTGTGGAACTCGGTTTGGCTGGACTTTTGCAGTAACATACCAACCAGTGGTTAACTAAACAGTGATTAACTGGAACCATGAGATTTTGGTGCAGCAAAACATTCCCCATGATGTCATAATCCCTCGCACCGCCGGTCTGTATGATGTCATCATGACACGCACATCATACACCTGTAATGAGTACAAGCTTACTTGTTGCTAAATATCGTAAAGTATAGTTTCTTCTACCAATGGTTGGGGTGTATTCTGTACTATGTTGATTCATCACAACAGTTTAGTATTGGTCCGTATTTGATCCAATCAGAGTCTGCAGTTCTCCATGCATATGGACTAAAATACATCCATAATAGCTGCACGCTTTTAATGACACAGCCCTTTATGATGACATAATAACACAGATTCATGAGTTCCAAGGTCATGGGTTTGATTCTTATGGATAAAATGTCATTTCATTTGCTTTGGATGCTACATGGTGAAGGCAAATGTGATCATCTAGTGTTAAATGTCTTAAAGTTTAGTGTTGTGATTAGATGATGTGTTCAGAAAGAAATGTTACTGATTGTTGTGATATCATTTCTGGTCCATTCATCACCCTGAAAAATGAAGGTCAACTATTGCACTGGTATACTTTACACAGTATTGTATACTTGCTTTATATATTAGTATGGCAGTATGTAGTTTTGTACATTGCGCCATGCCCCGCTAGACTGTAGGCCCTGCCAAGCAACGCGCAATGCATTCATCAGTCCCCATAGTGATGCCGTCTCCCCCAACAACATGCATGCGGAGAGCATTGTGTATTCTGTCAGCAGGTTATTTCATTGCTTTAACGGTGGGCTGTGAAGGGATTTGGAGGTGCTAAAGAAGACCTACAACTTGTAAATCACCAGAATGTAAAGTAGCTCCAGATGGTTTAAAACTACAGTGTGGGTCTGGGCACCGCGGAGAGACTGTGTTTAGAAATTCTGTTTGTTTTTATTCCTGTGCCACACCTGCAAGATATATTTAAACCACTACAAGGTCCACATCCTAAATTATGGGTGACCGTTCACTCTGGGGTAGTTTTATTGTTTAAAACTAAATCTGCAAACTCAAGCTATTTTTATGTTTAGTGTTATGTATTTAGGCCTTTGATAATGTAAGATACGGCTTGTGTATCTTTATAAAGTTATCCAGTACAGTTTAAATCTAGATGTGTAATGTAGATGAGTTTTTAAATGATTTGAGATTGCCTCATGAAATATTCTCTACACTGATCTGAAACGGTTTCTCACTTGATTCATTTGTCAACAGCAGATGTTTCTTTTATGTTTGAAAAACAAAAGCCATTTTGGTTAGTGCTGTAATTAATAAATATTCGTTATCTTTTTGCATGGTCGTTATTTATTTTATCAGACAGGGTTATTAGTAAAAGCTTTGCTTGTGCTGGGGCTCTCAGAGGTCTTGGCAGGTTTTGTGAGTGTAGTGGCATTTAAGAGCTTGGCACAGAAAATGCTTTCTGCATTAGTTTATTTTCTTGATGCATCAGCTGTATGTACAGACCCATTTGCTCAACAGGAAGGGACTCTGTGTGTTTACATCACTCTATAGCATTGATCGCAGTATGGGCTAAAACATACTTTTGGAAAATACATTAACACAGACACTAACTGCACAAGCATAAATTGTTTAAAATACAAAGAATTTATTTGCACAAGATGTGATATAGCAGGTATTTGTGTAAACTGTTGATAAAGCAATCGTTTGAAAAGAATCTCCGTTGGAAAGTCAGCGTCTTTAAAGCTATCTATTAATCATATATTATTGATTCTCTTCTTTGTTTATGAGTTGTGTATTTCTCTGCTGTAGTCTAAATATTTTACAAGATGGCTAATTCGTAATAAAATGTATATGTTTTTGTTTGATCTTCTTTTTCCCCCTGTGTCAATGGATGGATTGGGGGGTGGAGTTTCATTATTGTTTTTATTTTAATATTCATGAGTTTTTGCATGATTCACTTTATGCAAATTCAAACGAATTAGCCAAAATACTCTGTAAAAAGTGAAAAGTTGGATCAACTTAAAAAAAATTAATTTAATTGGTAACATCTAAAAATGTTTCAAATTTCACTTTAGTTTCACTTAAGGACAAAAATTTAAATTGAATTAATTTAAACAACAGCAGAATTTCCCTCTCACACAGCCGAGCGTGACGTGTCACAATATCTCTGTCTTATAAACAGATACCTGTTGTAATTTCACAGCACAGACTGTCTTACAGTAGGACAGGTGCTGGGGGGGGGTGGTTGTGTTTATTATCATCTATGTGTTAAAGAGAGGAGGAGGAGGAGGGTTGAAGGTTGTAAGCAGCTGTCATGACGGTGGGCAACAGGTGAGAGACACATGGACACTATGGGGTGGCCCTTATGACTGTGTGTGTGTGATATGGAGATCTGCTTAGTTTTTTTGAATTGGTGTGTAGATTTCAATTAGGCCATTCAAAGGAACTGCTTTGCAAAAATAAATACAACTTCTGTAGATTGTAAATGTCTGACACTCGGGTGTATGGAGGTATATATGGTGACAGACAGAGCCGCATCTTTATTGTTTCTACAGCTGTTGGTTCTCAGGCTGTCTGGAATTTGTGCTTGTATTTTTGGGTCTGAGAGCGTCTAACCCAATGCAGACAGAGGAACTAAAAGCCATTTGTCTGGCCAATTGCTTTGATGGGACTGGTTTGAGTCCCTTTTTGTGACCTCAAAGTAAATTAAACCCATTACAATTTAAAGTTCTGAGCAGGTCTGATTGGATGAGAGCCATAAGGCCTCAGCAGATTAAACATCCAGTCATCCACACATTATTATTATTATTATTTTCATTTAGTTAGCAGACAGTGTAGTTCTGAACACAACTAGTGAAGACAAAGTTGTGTGGGTGAATATTCAGTGCTGGTTTAGATGACTAAACCGGTCATTTAATTTCTTTGTTATTCTGTGTCACTTCCCCTTATGATTTTGCTCAAAACAAATTTCTAGGTTTGTATCAACAACAGAAAAGCAGCTGGATTTGATAAGTGAAGCCTGAGGCGATGTTTCTTATGTAATTTGTTGGTGTGGTCTCGGGCGATGGCCGGTGTTCTCCGAGCAGCACAGATTGAATGAGAGGAAATGAGTTGAATCCTGAGGGAGTGGGTGAGGTCTGGACATCTCTCCTCTTTCTCTCTCTCCTCCTCCTCTCTGGTTGGTTATCTGATACCTTCACTCTCTGAAGTGCATTGCATGATGTGTTGCAGAATCATCAGATTATGAAAGCTATGGATCATCCCCATCTCAAAATTGGCTTTCAGAAATGTTAACATGCTTTTATACTACTTTATGTAATCAAACTGTATTTACTGTTTTATATTGCATGGAGGTTCTTTCATTTCCTAAAAAGTGGTTCGCCCAAAAATGAATTGTTATGTCCCTATGTGGATAGTGAAGTGCAGATTACTCTTGAGAAATGTTAGTGTTCATATTGAAAACTCCAACTTTTAATATCAATAATTTGAGCACAGTTTGAGACCCTTATTGCTTGCAAGCCACATCATTGTGAGTAAATCACAGTTTAGTTACACAACGCAGTTAAAGCAGCATACTAATGTAAAGTATTTGACTGGTTTGTCCCTGGCAGATTTTCAGCTACATGTGTAGTTTCAGGCTGGTATCCAATTATTGATGAGTCCTGTGTTTTTTCCATGATTCACTCTCCCTGTTGGCCTGACATCCGGCCCGGTGTAGCACAGCTGTGATGTGTTGTTGACCGTGACCTAGACCTGTACCTTATCCAAATACCAATTCTGATCCTGCAGCTTTTGAGGGATAAAGCTCAGATGAAGCTTCGAGGGTGTAAGCACAGGACGACGTGTTCTTAATTTAGAGCGAAGACATTAACTTATCCTCTGTTATAATCCATATATCATACAGCTGTCAGTTAGGCCTGTGAATAGGACTAGTCAACACTGTGCCAGAAACAAGTAGATGGGTAACTAAAGCTGGATTTACACTGCAAATCTTGATCCCCAATTCCGATTTGTTGCCTGTATCCGATTTTATTTTAGTGACCCGCTTACATAATCTTTTAAAAGCGACTCGGATATCTGCACTTACACTAAACACTTTGCAAAACAAAGTCGGTACAACAGTGTGTAAAAAAAAGAACAATTATACTTAAACATTAAATTTTTTATTAATACATTTCAACATTATAGAAAACTTTTAAGAGCTTCCGTTTAGGATGTCTGTGTTAATGTTTGTTGACTTTTCTCCTGACTCTCTTGGTGTACATCCTCCTCTGGCTGATACTGTCAAAAAGAGAGAGAATAAGAAAGATATTTTATTTATTAAACGATACTGTCTGACAATGACTAATAAATCAGCTAAGGCTACAGGTGCTAAGGTACTCTGAATGCAAGTATTAGTTTAATATCACTCACATTGTCGCAGGATGAAAATGGTTATTAAAAACCCTTAATATTTCAAAGATTATTTAATCCAGTGACATTACATTTTGCTGACAGGATGGCTAAATGGCGATGCATGGTCACCCATTTATAGATAGTTTATAATTTTGAAAATACAGCATCATTAACAAATAACTGACTTACACAAAACATTAACATCTAGCATAAAGTTAGCTGGTTACACCGCATTGCCAGCTGTCTCAAACAAACATAAAATAGGGTCTGGGTTTCAGTATAAAATTAAATTTTTACAGTTTGTATTTGATGTAAATATGAATTAAAACTTACCTTTAATTCTTTAAAGAGATCGGGGTGTCTGTCTTTCAAGAGCTTTGCCAAATTTTATGTTTGATAGCGACAAGAAGGGATTCCCGTGTGCTCGTCTGAGTCGTTCTTAAAAAAATGTTGGTATCGACTTTGTACCGAAGTATCGGTTCTCTTGACATCCCTAGTTTACTGTATATCCAATCTGTGGCACATAACTATCAAGTTGAATCAACGGCCTCAGTCAGACTGAGTTATCTTGAGTCACTCTCGGTGCAGTTTGCATGTTGTTACTAAGGTGTACTGGGTTGTTGCTAGGGTGTTTCTGCAGATGCTTGGGTGTAAAATAATGTGTCCGTGCAGTTGCTTTCTGGTCCAAGTCTTCATGGTCTCATGGGCACATGTGGGACAAAAATCCGGCGGTGCACGTACAGTGTGCATACTCTTCTGATGGTGAAATTTGCATCACATTCACTGTACACTGACCCTCACGTACACATAAAAAGTAAAATATGCTCATAAACCTCTTCTTCTTCTTCTTCTCCTCTTCTTCATCTCATTTTCTGAGCTTCCCCTCCTCAATTCATTCTCTCACTGTTGGCTCAATCCCAGCACACATTGCAGCTCCGCCCTTGAGCGGCTGATCTCTACTGGCTGACCGGACTGATGGTGATCTCATCCACAGGGTCCTGTGAGGATTCGTGTTTCCAGCACATGTGTGATAAAGCCGCTGTAAAGATGCACGGATACAGAAATACACTCTATACGGACATCATGTTGAAAGAAAAATTAAAAATGCATAGGACTCCAAAAATAATCTTCAGCAGTCATTCAGAGCATGAAAATAATGAAACCTTATTATTAGTATTTTTCTTTTTGATAAAGCACATCTCGTCTCTCAGCTACATCTGCGTAACAGTATTTTCACATATGGGAGGGTCAGCATACAGTGGGCGTGATGCAAATTACGCACACTGCTGGATTTTTGTAACCGCACATGCACATAAAAACTAACTATACTCCAGGCCTTACCCTTCAGAATGTGTAATGTGTCCTCTGCCATTTCACTTACAGACATCCTCAAATCATCCTGCTTCATTTCAACCTGGCAGACAAAACAACAAACAGACATAGGGCTGTGTCTCAATCAGCTTTTTGTTCAGTAGTCAGGTCACTGATCAGGGAGTCGGCCATTTTAAAGGCAGTCTCAATCGTAAACTCCATTCAGTGCACTGGAACATTCGGTCCCTAAAAATTCCCACAATGCAACACATAAACCAGTAAGCATCAAAGTTCCCTTAGTGGAAATAATGTGACCTTTTCTAAAGCTTGCCAGCCAAAAATCGTTCAAGATAACTCAATCAACTTCATGAAGTTTTATAAAGACAAACATTTGTTTTATGTTTAATATAAACACACAGATCGCTAGACAGGAAGGGACTACAATCTACTTCATATTTAAATGTAATATTACACTAAATTGGTGCATGGATATGTAACAAGTGTTTAAAAATGAAGTCAGAGAGATGTTGGATTTGCCAGTTGTTGATGAATAACAGCTGTGAATGATCACAACACGCTTAAGCAGCCACGTCACAAGAAAATAAGTGAACAGTGTCCCAATCTGAAGTGAGCTACTAGTGCCCGAACCTTCATACACCATATACTGATTCATGACCTCAGGAGCTAAGGAATATCATTGAGACCTGAGCCCGTATGCAAACCACTTAGCAATACATTGAGAAAGATGAGGTCATTTGAGAGGAACTCTTCATTTATCTCTTGCTTTTCTCATCGTCTTAATTCATCTCAGTGGTGCGTTGTCTCTCTTGAGCTTTGTGGATTTAAAAGGCTCTGAATGTTTGAGTGATCATTTTCTTGCTCTTTTTTTGTTAAAAACAACAGGATATCTCTTAAAGATCTCTTCAATAGCTCAGTTGGTTCTAGGGATGCACCGATACCACTTTTTTGGAATACGAGTACGAGTACGAGTACTTGCATTTCAGTACTTGCCGATACCGAGTACTTAATAAAAAACATGATTTAAATTTACAGGTAACAGCTTTAGTCATATAATTTAACAAAAAAACAAGGGACTAGTTTTCCAGTTTGTTGTAAACTCTGCCTCTTTGGACAACACAAGAGGCATTAACCCCTTACACGTCGCTCAAACATAGACATTTCTCAGACCGTGGTATCGATCCCTGGTATCGGGGGACTTTTAACGAGTACGAATACTTTAGAAAATGTGGTATCGAGCCCGATACCAGTATCGGTATCGGTGCATCCCTAGTTGTTTCTCTTAGACAGCAATGAGATTAAATGGAGATGAACTTAAATCAGTTGCTTCTCTGATTTTAGTAAAGAGCATCTCATCATCATGTTCCTCTCCACAGAAATCTGTGGTTCTCTGTAGGAAGTTTAAGCACTGGTTATTGTACATTGTTAATGTTTTTTGGACATTTCTGCAGACACAGCTGTGTGTTTTTATCATTGGTATTATTGATTATTACAGTCAGGTCAGATGGCCACATTGTTCCAGAACTGTGAGAAACAGACCACTGTTTCAAATCAATACAATTTGAATCTAATCTGACCGTCATTGCTGTTGTTTTTCATCTGATCATTCTTCATTGTTGTTCTTTATCTGTCTTCAAGCATTTGTAAAGGTTATTGGCTATTTACACAAGAGCTCAGCCCTTCGAAATGCCTCACCCTAACTTCCCGTTCCAACAGGAAACATGTCAACACCGGAAGATAAACTGTCCTTATCCAGCCATTCCTGGGTCATGATGGGATGGGAATTATGTTTTCCTTTTCTCAGGGTTAGAGAGAAGAGAACGAGTGTGAGATGTAGTACTGTAGTACACAGTTGAGAGATTCGTGTGTAGGAGTTTAATGACATCCAGATCTGCACATGAAGCTATGTGTGTTTTTAGCACGCAAACACACGCACACACACACACACACACAAACACACACACACAAACACACACACACACACACACACACATTGACCTCATCCAAACTGGATGTGTTGAATTACTGCTGTCTTATTGCCAGGGCCTATAGGGTGTGGTGAGACGGTTTAAATGTGAAGAAACACGATCAAGAACACGCTGACAAACATTAAAATGTAGCGTTAAATAAAGGATTTGGTAACAAATCCAATAGTCATGCGTATTTGTACGAAATTTGCACAAATATCTAAATGAAAGATGCTAAAAGTATATGTTTTTCTAGAAAAGCACCCACAGTACGGCTGAAATTACTCAACAGCACTTTAAGCCAACATTGTGCATTTAATGAGATAAGATAAAAAACACAAATTTTACATTTTATGTATTTATTTTGTATAACTTTTTTCTTTTAATTGTCTAAGCGGTAAACTTCCCATTACTTTTTCATTATTTTGTCTTGCATAAAAAATATTAAAATTGTGGTTTCTCCAAAATTCTAATTCATTTTATATCTGTATATTGGTATGCAATGACTCAAATATGAATATGCATGCATGCTACTGAATGTAGATGGAGGTGTCTGTGGAAGCAGTTAACTTTAAGTGTGAACATCTGACACTTTAGTGTCGTCCTCTTACTGTAAATGTTTAGTTGTTTGATATTAATCAGTTAAACCAGAGAAGATGTGAAACTGTGTTAATCTTGTGTTTTATTGAGGTTTTAATTCTGTTTTGTGTGTTTTATTGAGCAAAGCATGGTCCAGTTAGACTCTGAATCTTCATATCGCTGCACATTTGTGGTGCTTTTTAAAGCCTTCTTTATGAGATTTAGTTGCTTTGGCAGAGTTGAGCTTTTCAAGATGTGCTTGTGGAGGTCACAGATGTTTAAAACCCCAACAGGCTTTACACTGAAGACTGCAGAAAGTTTTTCATTTAACTACATGCAATGTGCAGTAATAAACTTACAAGAACTATAATATTTGACCCATGACGTCATTACATTGTGAACACTTCATGTTGACTCTGAAGCATGTCTGATAGACTTTATCATGGTAACAGCTGTGAGTCATGTCTATCAGCCCTTAACCGGGTTCAGAGAGCTTCCCATACTTCACACCAGCCAATAAGATTTAACATCACTGATACAGATGTAAGTGTCTGTCATCTTACTGCATTCCTGTGCCAAACACTAATGAATCACTCTCAAGATGATCAAATGAGTCAAGTGAATCATAGGAAGGTCAGATTTTACCTTCAAATCAAAAGGTAGAAATGATTAAAATGACACCTATTAGTTTTTTGTTGACATTATTTTTAATCTTTCATGTTTAGATTCTCCCTCAGATTCTTATTTTTGCAGAGCAGTGAACTGGTTTTATTTATTGTGATAACTCTTCATGTGTGGTTGTGCTTCTGATTATTATTTTTTTCTGTAGCACATTTCACAATATTCATGTTGCAAAGCAGCTTTATAAAACATTTTATCATAACAATACAATTGTGCTTAAATTCAAAATAATGCCATAGGCAGAGAACTAGTTAGTTGTCCTAAAATAATTTTATTTTACATTTAGGCATTTAGCAGACCCTAGTTTAGCAGAACTTTAAAAAAAAAACCTATTTATCTCTCTTTTTAAATGAAATCTTCCCTGGACATATTCTTGAAAGCTTTCACATAATTCACCCAGAAACTTATTTGGGTGTAGATGTTTAATTCATAGAGAGCTATTTTTAGTTTGATGGGAAATCTTGGACTCTTTAGATTGAAGACACAATGAAGTCTTATTCTAGTAAGACATTGTAAAAGTTCATCTGAGATGTGAGAGAACAGACTGGCAAACATTTTCCAGAGTCTCCAGACCACAGGAAGTGATGTCATAATAGATCTCTTTCACTAGCGAATGTGACATTCTGTTCTAATGACATCTCCAGAGATCAGACTCAACACATGAGTGATGAAATAGTTTGGGTTTCATTGATGTTGTCAGTGGCCAATAAAACAGACATTGTAGAAATCTAAAGGAGGTTTAACCCGGCTTGATCTCAACAGAATTTCTACATATTTTACAAGTTGGCTAATTCGTATGAATTCGTACAAAGATAATTGTGCAAAAATGTGTGATAATCATAAAAAACAAAAACAGAACAAAACCCCACCCTTAACCCCGCCCAGGAGAACAATCTGAGATGTTAAAGAGTTTGATTTGTCATTTGTATTCGTATGAAAATATTGCAGTCAGAAATGTTTTGTTATATCTGTATGTGTTTAAGAGTGGTGTTAAGGCTTCAGCTCTTATCTTACGGTCTGGATCATGTGTAGGGGATTTCTGCCTTTTTTCTGTATTGGATGTTCATTGGTTCACATCTGTTGGTCAAATATCAATCATGCTAGCCGTATGCCTTTCATTTCAAATGATTGTCATTCATTTTACAAAGAAACAAACAATATCATAGTAAGATCATGCAATTGTTTTGGATTTGTGCCTTTGTACACAAAGTTTTGGCAAAGCTGTAAGTGAGTCTGTCAATATGAAACACAAGCAGCTGTATTTGTCATGAGTGTTTGACTTGTGCTTGTGTTTGTTAAACTGGTTAATATATTATTATATTAAATTATGTGCGTGTGTAATCATAGAAGATGTGTTTGATGAATAAATCATAAAGGACATATGTTTATTCTATTAGTATTCATGTTATTTATTTATCACTATTAAACATACTGTCAAATGTTTAAAGCTCATATGCAAAAGCTGCTAAAAGCCACCTCTGTCCCGCAAACTTACTGACCCGACAGACGAAAGGCCCATCATCTCCTGATCTTCAGGGACTTGTCCTTATTTCTCTTAGTCCTCCAGCTGTTCTCCTCAGACAGTACTTTTATGAGCATTATCATTTCATTGTCTCTATAGGCCATTGCCAAGTTCACTCATTATCATTGAGTTTATCTTCATGCTGTTGGTACGTGGGAATTATTCTAGTTGTCAAACCGCTGGCGTAACTCGCCGCAAATGCCTCGGCCAGAACTTCATTGTCTTTTTTTGCATTTGGCAAAAACTTTCCACATATGTTTAACATCCCAGGCTTTGACGTCACACGTTTGGCTAATGGATTGTTATTTTGCAAATGCAAGATGTTTTTTTATCAAGGATCTGGTCTGACATCATGGGGTGTATAATAGTGTTGGGCGATATGCCCCATTTTGAGATCGTCCTATCGTCAGCCTGTGAGATCGGCGATACACGATAGTATCGGGGGGCGGGGCAGTAGTTTACTCATTTATTTATTTGTTCATTTATGACAAGACTTGATTGGTGGAAAAAAGAACAAGAGCAACACCGTCATGAATGCATCTTTCTTAAAACTAATGCCATTAATCTGAGTGCGTCATTAAAGCCCAGACGCTCTTTGCGTGCCAGAGAGGGAGAACAGGACACGCGCTGGTTTTAACCCTCTGCGCGCTAACAACCTCTCTAGTGCAAGGAAATGTCAGAGATAGGGCTGCTCAATTATGGGAAAAATCATAATCCTGATTTTTAACACGATTACTTAATGACTGTAAAAACATGCACCTGCGCAGACACACGCAGCGCACATAAAAATAATTAAATGCATTTGTTTAGTGCTGTTGCAGAAGGTTACACGTGTCAAGCAGTGGTGCTCTCAGAGGTGCCTTTTTAAACACACTGGTCCAGCGGAACACAATCATATTTTAAACACGAGGGATGTATTGCTAAAACTCCTTGAAAAGCATATCATAAACAGGATTACTATCTGACTTCAAGTTCAGACAGAGCGCAGCTCTGTGCAGCAGGTTATATTTTAAACAAAAAGAATAGTTTGCCTCAGCTCGCATGAAACGCATTAAACCGCACAAATACATAAGGATTACTACTTCAGTTTATGTTTAGACTTCGGACAGATGCGAGAGCGCGTGCATGTGAGACAGAGGGAAGCGTAGCTGCTCATCCACGCGCTGGATTTAGGTGCTAGAACGAGTCCGAGACGCGCGCATTAAGTGCATCTGCGTGCAAGAAGGAACTCTCTCTCTACAAGCTCTCCGCGTAAAGTGAAGCACAAACCCTCATGCGAGGAAAAGCATGCAAAACTATGATGATGATGATAATAACAACCATTCGCCAACTATCGTCATGACTATCGCCATGAAAGCCTGCCATTGGCGATATGTCGGACGATCGTCGATACACGATACTATCGTCTATCGGCACAACACTAGTGTATAATGGGTCTTATCACAAGCCTGTAATGGTTTTGATGGCTTGTGTTCTTCATAATGGAATCATAGAGGGTTTAGGTTTGGTTCAGCATCAGGTCCTGTGTAGATGTCCTCTCATGTTTCTCTGGTTGTTGTTGTTACTGATATATCAATACAAAGTTTATACTAAACAACATTCTTCTTCTGACATCCTTAATGTTGGCATGAATCAGCTTTATTTCCCTATTATGACTTATATACAAGTGAAACAGCTTCTGAAATGAGGAAGAAATCTGGCGAGACATGATGTCATCCATTAGGAATAAATGTGGGCGCTCTGAACTGCAGTAAGTACACAGATAAATCCTTAGAAAAACTTTAAAATATTCCATTAAATATATTTTCAGTTTCAAAGCGAGTTGAACTAAATGACTGTAGTAATAATAATCTAATAAATACTTTATATTCATGTCTTATTTTTTAACTGTTTATACTTTCTGTAATGTGTTTTGGTTTTATTTATGTTAAATATCTTTAGATACCAAACCACAGGCACTGTTTGCTTAACTTGTGTTTAAAACACAATCTAGCTAAAGTTTCATATCAAGGTATTTTCCCCTCTCCAGCTGCTATATCTGAATTGCAGTATTTAGCTATTTGAGAAAAAAACATTTCGAAATCACATTTTCTTCACTTCAGAAAAACGTGATTATGTGATCGCATGATTTAACGCATAATCTGCCAAATTAACGCAGATTGCAGATTTCCGTGCGCAAAATATATGCATGGGTTGCATGATTTCATAATCCCTGCATTTTTGTAGCAAAAATCCCATATATCTTAGCAGAAAGTTGAAAAATTACCTCATACAGGCGCAGCCATGTGCCCTGTTGCCATGGGAACGTTATGAAGTGATGTGATTATGTGACATGAACATCACTGAAAAGCTGCAAAAGCAGAAAACAGTTTTTGCAAGTTCCCGCAATTTCATCGCATAAAATTTTATAAATATCCTGCATATTCTAGCTCATTTTTTTAAGAAAACGTGCCGCAAGATCAAGGATTTTTTTTTTGAAAGGACTGTTCTAGAAAAAGTGAGGGATTGATCATAGACACAATTATTTTATTTTTTTCCTCACACTCATCTTGTTATAAATATCTGCATATTGTCACTGTCAGATTGAAACCCTGTGTCTTTAAAACTGCAACTTTTTCATGAAATGGGATAAAGACTGTATGTTGTAAATAATTGAACAGATAAACGCATATACAGAATATAAGTGATGCTTTTACAAAGATGCATAAGTAGAATTCATGAATATGTAAATGTATTGTAGAATCCATATCACGGATCAACACAATACTGCTAATCACATTCATACCGGTATATCGTCCACTCCTACTATAGAGACTGCATATTTTTTTCTTTATTTCATATAGAAAAGTCTCTATTACTTTCATGACTTTTTGCCAGGCCTGACAATCACTTATATTTGCATTTCTGTGTATGATTAAAACTCATGTCTAATATATAAACTCAATAACTTATATGAATATTTAATGTATATTACTATGAAAAATTAAACTCTTGGCATCATCAGAACCCTAATTTTGCTTCTAGTTGGTATCCAGACCCAGTTTCCCCACTTTTAAGATCTAGTCTCGAGTCTTTTGAGCACAGATGGTGTTTTATATTTGCTGTTGGCGCTTTCTGTTCAATATTCAGCATTCGGCACATTGTTACTAAGCAACACTTGAATCCAGAGAGGAAGAAAAAACACATTTTAGCTACAGTATAGTATGAGGGAATGTGTTACAATAGACATTAATGCATCCTTATGTCTCTTTTTGGAAAGGTCTTGACAGACCCGTTCTGGCCACTGTGCGATGTCTCTGCCGTTCAGGCAGAGGTATATTTTAAGTCTTCTTAGTGCCAAGCTACATGCCACACATAGCGATCATACTGTCGGTATGGGAATGTTTGAGCGGTGATATCTCCGTTTGGGTTTGTTGGAGAGCAGTTGGATCCTGGCGTGCTTTGCGGTAAGAGATGCTGTGTGGGTGTTCACAGACTGACTGATAGAGAAGTGTGTGAGTGATCCGCGTGGGCTGCGCTTCAGAAGAATAAAGGTTCGGCCCACTCCTCCGACAGCGGGCCAGAGTGTCACCGTCACCTAGGCAACCCATTGTGAACCAGTATGCCAATACTATCCCACGCACATGCATCAGAACTCTACAAATTGCGTCTATTATTCTGTCAAGCAGTTTCAGGCTTTCTAAAATGTGAGAGGCTCTTCTTTTAAATATCTACCATAGTAACAGTCGTTTCTGCCAGAATACCATAGTTACTGTGGTTGTTAATGGTGATTGGTCAAGCATGGATCATTGCTACTGTTGCACATGATGAATACAGTTTATCATTTGAACAGAGCTAAACATGATGTTACTATTCAATACATAATTTAGCACAGACATATAAATGAATAAAAATCATAGTCGTACACCTGACTCATGAAGACTGGAGATGGTAAAGCTGTGGTAAAATATAATGATAACACGGGACAGGTATTAGCTGTTATTATTAGCTGATGGCTGCTGTGGTAAATGTTTGAAAGTTCAGAAATGTTTTTTGCTTTGAAAGCTTTTTCTTTTCGTGTAGTAAATAATGCATATCTTAATAGCCATATACATCTGCTAGTGCTCTCTATACAGTATATGTGAGAGAGTAGATGTGTCTGATGTTTTATACAGAGACACATGAATAAAGTCCAGACAGTTTAATGTTACAATGAGTAAAACACACACAATGTTGGAGTTTGATGTGTTTCCACACAATAGAGCTCATTCATTTATTCGGTAATACTGAGGTTCCCAAGGACACCGGGAGTCATGGTGATGTCAAACGTGTGTGATAATGTGATAAATCTCACCATACAGAAATCTTACAGATAAATACTAAGTTAAGTGTTTTTCACAATTGTTGCAAATCAGCAATTCAAATATAATTTGCATGAAGACAAAAGTCCATCTGTTTTTAGAAACTTTAGGGTTTTTTGCATTGTGATAGTTCAACAACACCTTTTCATTACTGTAAAACAAAAACTAATTAATTAATTTTTATTCAAAGTTAAAAGTATGGGGAAAGAAAATTATTTTGCTGCATCCGAAATCGCCTTCTTCCATGCTATATACACACACACACACACACACATATATATATATATATATATATATATATATATATATATATATATATATATATATACATATATATATATATATACATATATATATATATATATACATATATATATATATATACATATATATATATACATATATACATATATATATATACATATATATATATATATATATACATATATATATATATATATACATATATATATATACATATATATATATATACATATATATATATACATATATATATATATACATTTATCTAACCTAAACTGGGGTAGAAATGTTCACATTAAAACTTTTTAAACTTCTAATACTGGGCTTAATTTTGTGCAAAAATTTTAAATAGTTAATTTTGGATGACATATGTCCCAAAGTTGACCTTGACCTTGTCAAATGCTGCATTATCCTGAATTTGAGTCTTTCTGACAGTACATACAGTACATTCTCGGCTGACCTATGTGTCCAAATGTCCAAAAGTCTTTACAGAAGTCCAAAAGATCTGGTTTGTCATGAGAATCATTATAAAGTAAAGTGTTTGTTGTGTTTGTTGCTGTTTTCATTCATGCACCACTGCCCCCTGCTGGAGCTCAGATGCTTTGGCATCATGTCAGATGAATCTATGGAAATGTTCTCAGCGTGTGAGATTTTCTTGGCTTTTCAAAATGTTTCAGCTGTGTCCTTCTGTGATGAGATAAGAATGTCTCTTGCACAAACTTTTGTCATTCCCTCATGATTTCTGGCTGGAGTCAGGACAGTAAAACACAAAGCTGTCACAACACGTCCAACTTCAGATCCGTCACGGCTGGGTATATCTGTTGTATACACTGGAGGCGTATGGATTTGGATCGGGTCTTTCGGTTCACTGAGCAGGGGTCGTTCGACCCTATTGCCCTGAGAACAGTTTACATAAAATAATTTGGCAGCGGTTGAGGTTTCCGGGTTGATACTCATTCATAATGGCCACTTTACTGTGTTCTGTTCTCCAAAGAGTTTTGACTGTTTCCACCTCATGGGGAGAGAGAGGGGGGCACAAAATAAATGAAAGTACAACAAAGGGCATTTGTGTGAGCTGCAAATCTCAGCGTTTATTTCCTGGAGCAGATAGGGTGGGCAGAGAGAGAGAGAGAGAGAGAGAGAGAGAGAGAGAGAGAGAGAGAGAGAGAGAGAGAGAGAGATGCTTGTGACCTTCATCATTGAGTCTTCTCTTTTAAGAGATGATGGGCTGTAAGTAATGAGTCTAATGCTGATCATCACAACATCTACTGTACTCATGGCATCCATTTTAGTTTTAGTTATGAATCGATCAGTGATGTGAATGCCAGTCATCTCTTTTAAAAGCTTTTATAAATATACAGAAAAACAAATCAATCAATCAATAACCATCTTCATATCCTTAAAGGAAACATAAAGTGTATGAAACAATGTTCATGGTTGTTTTTTGATCATGAAGTGACCTTGTAGATGAGACGGCCAATAGAATTATCAAGGATATTTTTAGTAAGAGCCATCATTGATTCAATTTCACATTTATCACGATCAATAAGCTGTTATGGAATCAACTTTACCCATTACATCAGTTTCACATCGGCTGTTTTTTTTAGGGGAACTGGTTTGGGGTATTGGGTAAGTTTATAAGGGTGGCCATGCCTTGAACATGTGACGTGTGTTTATCAGGCCAGATCATTTTATTAAACACTATCAACTTTTAAGCAGAGCCATCAATCCATTAGAAAGCAAATGATTGATATATATAAACGTCTGTGTTTGATCTCACTGGTTTGGTAGTTTTGTGATGAATATTTAGCAGTGTAATGTCTGAACAATTGAATTAAAGATGCTCATGCTGTTGTTTAGCAGCAAATTAAATCTGTGGAGAGAAATGGAAGATGAAATTGACTGTAATGCTCTTTTAGAGAGAGAGAGAGAGAGAGATGCTCATGATGGTCTTTTGATACAGGATGGTGTTTTAGTGCAGATTATCTTCGGGCTCAAAACACCGCTGCTGATCTGACCGCTTGTATGTTAATGTTTAACCTCAGCAGAACGTCAGGAATGGGCAAGCGAGATGTGTGTTAGTATTATATCACGCTTAAATCCTCATCTGCAATCACATTAAATACACAACTTTACTGAAACTTTCTGTATCCAGATGATTATGGTGGTTGAATATATACTATGGATTTGTTTATTATTTATATATGCATGATACCATGATATTAAACTTATTCCGAGGATCTTATATGAATATGTATTAAAGTATTGTTGTTTTACCATCTTAAACCATAAGAGTATCCCAATGCATTACAGTATTATTTGATATTACTCAAGATATTTTTTCAGATCGTGTTCACAGACAGACAGATCTTCAGGACATATATATACAGTGCTGATGTCAGTACATCAGACGACATGAGACTGAGATGTTTACTGCAGAAGATGAGTGTTCACTTGATGTAGTGTGTCTGAGAGATGCTGGAATATCAATCAAATGTCTGTTTGCTCTTTTAGCCAGACAAGGACATCAGTCCAAAGTTATCGTGGTATTATATTGAGGATCTTACCTTAAAGTACCATTTGAATGTTTAGTGGTATAATGGTATTTCAGACACTAATAAATGCACTAAAATATTCCCCTTAAATATAAATAGCTATATAATAATATCTCTCAAGGATGGTATGTTTAATAAAGATGATGTGAGTGATGTTATCTTATATGTTGGAGATATAGACTATGATTGTTTGTGTCACCTCGCTCTGTTGTTGTAAATGTGCTAAAGTTCTCACTCCAAACCTAAATCTCTCATTTCTTCTGGAGTAAAACCTCATCCCAGTGGCATGGTTATATTTAGGTGACTACACCAGCGGCCGTTACTAGGACACTGCTGCTGTTACTATCATCAGAAAATGCCCTGAAAACTCTGCAGTGAAATGCTCTGTACGTGAGATTTTAGCAAAGCTTTGCTCTTAAGCATCGGAGAAATGTGGGCTGTGAGATTCGGTCTGGCGTGGGAGGTATTTGAAGAAAAAATCTCAACAACAGCATACTTTACTCTGTACTGATCTCAAGCCTTATGCTAACAATTAGAAAAATAAACACTCTGCTGTTTGACAGGTTAGCTGAGACACACACACACACACACACACACACACACACAGTAATACACACACATAGTAATACACACACACACTTATATATACACACACACAGAGGCATGATGGTGATGGGTATCTTGACCGCTGACAGTGTGAATTGATTGAATTGATGTACACGCATAGGAGAAGTATTTGCTGATGTCATCGAGCTGTGATTGGCTGAGGCATTTTAATGCAGACTGCTGATTTCAATTAGGACAACAGGGCTGAATGCAGCAGAAAGCGTGTAGAGAGGTTTTTTGAGATAAAGTTGAATTTTAGCTGCCCGGTCTGTCAGTTATTATGTGGGTGGGTGAGAAGCATCACATGATCAGGATTTGTCATTGATTTTACAAAGGTCTGTTCTCAGATCATCCAAGAGGTGGCAGCACATCCTTAATGCATCAAATCATGACTTTATGTTAGGACTCAACTGAATGTAACACGGAGAGGATCATCTGTTGAGATTTAGTATCTCATTATTCAGACCAGCACTGTGTTTTTAAAGGTCATTTCACAAGACGTTTTAAAGGTGTAAAATAAATATTTGTTGTACCCAGAGTATGCATGTGAAAATAGCATATAGATAATTTATTACAGCATGTTAAAATTGCTAAATTAGCTGTTTTTATGTGCTGGACTCTGTACTAAATGGCAGTGCAGTGGTTGGATAGTGTAGATTAAGGGGCGGTATTATTATAATAAGTTCCCCTTCTGACATCACAAGGGGAGCCAATTTTCAATGAGCTATTTTTGCACATGCTTGCAGAGAATTTTACTGGGTTGATTTTTTTTCACATTGTCTAGATTGATAGAAGCACTGGGGACTTTATTAAAGCACTTAAACATGGAAAAGATTTTCATGATATGTCCCTTTAAATGGGAAATGATTTAGTCATCTTTCTATATAGAAACCATTTTTGCAGTCTGTATGACCAATATTCATCTGATGAATAATTTGATACACATACTGGCTTAGACAGCACTATGAATATGATATAAATTTGTAGTGATAAATATGCATTCTATATTTTTTTCTAAATATAAATAAATAAACGTATGTTCCTGGTTTTGTCATACAGTAAATGATTTATTAATGCATATTATTTTGTAATAAAATTCAGGATATTTCCCCTACATTCAGTGTGGAAAAAGTGCAAACAAGACCCAGATTCATTCATATATTGTCCATCTGTGATGTAATGTAGTGTAAGTGTGATAACCTTTGACCCCTCTGTGTCCTCCTTCAGGGCTTCAGCGAAGC